>NC_056522.1:196279233-196353115 GCF_019175285.1 Sceloporus undulatus | reverse complement strand
TATTATTATTATTATTATTATTATTATTATTATTATTATTATTATTATTATTATTAACCTTTATTTATAAAGCACTGTAAATTTACACAGTGCTGTACATACAATCTTTTTAATTAGATGGTTTGGTATTTGCTAATAAAATGTATCACTCATATTAACAGGAATTTCAGGTCTTCTTCCAGAGCCCAAGCAACAACATGCAAAAAAAAAGAAATAGAACACTCTCCTCTTCTGCTGGGCTCCAAGGAAAACTCCTTCTTCTGAAGCTGGAATCTGCTTTGATATGAAATGCCCACTGAAGCCAGCAGGGGATTTTTACCTCCAAAACAAACAGCAGTTTCAGAAGAGGGGTCTTCCTCTGCATCACATGACATGAAAAGAAACTGTTAAATTCACAGTCCCATTAATTACAACCCCGCAGCTGATGCAATCTGCATCTTAACAAATCCATACTGCATATGACATTTAAGTCAAGCTCTGTTTGGTCTTAACTGGCACAGATGGGAAGCTTTCTCTTGGGCCGTTCTTAGGGGCAGCAGTGGTACAGCTCCTCATTAAACTGAGCCAAATTCAAAGGTTTCTAAGAGTGCACAAATGATGTCAAGGCAACTCTCCTCCGATTCGTGTGCCCAAATTTAAAAAGTACTGACTTACTAGATGTCGAAATTCCACAGAAAGACTCCCATTTGAAGACTCATCCATGTTCATTGCTTTTATATGAGTGCCGCAAAGGACAAATCTCCGGTTGCTGGAAGACACATCACAATAAAGGTATACAGTAACAGGCAACATGATAAGGAATAATACGTACTCATAAAAAGTACAACTATTTAAATTTTCTTACCTTATAGTAGAAGCATTCCTGGGTTAGAACAAGCAACAAACAAACAAACAAACAAAAAACATCATGAGAATTTATTATGTAAACCTTCATATGGAGAGAGAATGCCCAGTTAAACATGCATTTTAAAAGTGAGGAAAAGATAATACCCACAGATCAAAAATTAAAAGAAAAATCACTAGCAGCAGTACTTGTGGCATTTGTGCATTCCTTATTTGATAGATATGATACGTATTTGCAAAGATTCCTGCTGTGGATCACTACTATTGCTATAACTTTCAACAAGTTGATTAGACGGATTAACAGAGTTTTTTCAATGACACTTTGCTCTTTTTGGTCCCAACATTTGAGCCAGCATGTAGTAAAATTATATATCCAGTCTTATACCATCACCTTAAATATCTAAGCTGGGCTCTTATTGATGAGCTCCTTCCCATCTTTCCACTTTGCTGAATCTTAGCACCTTTGACATTGCTTCTCTTTTAAAATATTTGCCAAGGATGCAAGAAATAGCATGTGGCGACTCATGCCATATAACAGTGAAATATTCAGATGTATTTGCATGTTCAGTTGTAACTAGTATGTAATTGTATATATGTCACTAGTGTGTAGCTATAAGCCCACACTTTCTACAGAGGCCTAAGTATATGGCATAATTTTGTCCTTGCCATCGTAATTAGGAGTGTAATAGAGTTAGGATAGCCAGCGTGGTATAGTGGTTTGAGTTTTGGAATAGGACACTGACAGTCCAGGGTTTGAATCCCTGTTCAGCCACAGAAACCTACAGGGCAACCTTGGGCAAGTCATATTCTTGCAGTTTCAGAGAAAGGCAAGGATAAGTCAGAAATGACTTGAAGGCAGACAACAACATCAAAATGGAGTTAGCCTTAGAACTTTGATTAGCAAAAGTGATGGCATCATTTGTCATCTCACTCAGGCTTCCTTGTTCCCTCTGACTTTGGCTGCAGTGGTTCACAGTGGGTGGGGTGGATTTTACACAACACACAATCATGAGCTGTTCCTATTATGTAATGCAAAGCCAATTTGGGATGGTTTCATTTTGATTTAACATATGTGAAGATCTGTTTGCATTACAAAAATTTGCTCCTGGTGGAAATGTTTCATTGTCATGGAATTCAACACAGCAGTCTGTATTTTTAGATTTTCCTTAAGGATGTGGCTCTGGGAATTGTAATGATGAACACCTTCACTTCAAAATTTACAACAACACCATTGATCACAATAACTCTGTGTGTGTGTGTGTGTGCGCGTGTGCGTGTGAATTACTTGTTCATCAGTTGATTGGCTGATCCAGGATCACTAGTGGATCCAGAATCACTAGTAATTTGAAGAAGGACATTCAGTAACATATTGCAACTTCTGAAGTATTTCTAAACACAGGTTATAGGGAGCACATAGCCTCCTTGCTGAAACAGCTCCACGATCTATCAATCTGTTGCTCAGCAAAATCCAAAGTGGTGGTTATAACCCTTAAAGCCTTGCATGGCTTCTGTCCAAAGTCCCTGAAAGGTCATATCTCCCTATATGAGCTGGCTTGAGCTTTAAGATCTGTGTGGAGGGCTCTCTCTTGGTCCCACCACCAGCACAGTCACAATTGGTAAGTGGCTGCTCCCCGGTTGTGGAATTCCCTCCCACAGGAGGTTCAGCTGGTCCCCTCTCTGCTGTCTTTCCACTTGAAAGCAAAGACCTTATTATTTCGGCAGGCATTTGATTTTTAATTTGTTGTAGCAAATTGAACTTTTAATGAGAGAAGTATTATGTTTCTATTTTATTATGTTTGCAATGTGTTTTTAAAGCTGTTTTTAACATATGTTTTCAACATGTGTGTATTTTAAGAAACATGGTTTAATGCTCTTTCAACTTTTATATTACCATATGTACTCATCTATAAGTCAAAAGAAACTATGCCCAAAATGACTCCAAAATGCTGGGTAAACTTATATACAGGTCAATATGGTCATACTGCTCAGAAATGTCTTAAAAGAAGTGCTGCTGGATGCCTCACTCTCCCTGCCTGGGCAGCGATCTCCAAAAGAGGTGCCGACATAAGGGGTGTGTGTGTGTGTGTGAGTGTGAGAGAGAGAGAGAGTGAGAGAGAGAGAGAAGCAATTGGGTTTCTTTAAGAAGTGCTGCCAGATGTCCCAGGCTCCCTGCCTGGGCAATCTTCAGTGGCCTACTGTAATGCCCAAAAGCAAAAACAGCAGCAGCTACGGCTTTTTGGTGCGTCCCTGCCTTGGTGGACAGAGATCATTTCTTTGCTGCAGTGGGAGAGTCTCAAAGAGCCACCATACCTCCCATTTTTCCATCCAGGCATTGCAAAAGGCCATCAAAGAGAGTAGAGTGTTTTAAGATTTACCCTTGACATATCCACAGGTCATATAAAAATGCATGATTTTGGCCCTAAAACCTTCCCTGTATTTATTCATGAGGTCAACTTATATACAAATACAGTATATAGGATAATAGTTTTTTAATTGTACTTTGACTTCACTGTTTGTGAACTGCCTTGATTCCTGCGCCAGGAGATAGGTGGGGTATAAAAATAATACTAAAATAAGCTATGGCTCTAATGGAAGCCTGCCTTCAACTTTCTGTGAAAAATCTTAAGACTTTGTGTTGGTGATGAACTTCAAGGAGACCGCTACTGTATTTGGTTTCAGTTCTAGAGGTAATGCTGACTCCACTGACTTTTAGATTTACATAGTAAAGCACTCATAGAGAACCACAACCCAAATTACCCAGCTTTCTTGTACAGAAACTATGCCAGTGCAAGGAAGTGGAAAGTTTTTCATGTACAACACTACCGAGATGTTAATGACACAGCAACCTACACTTGTGCAATCCTGCTGTCACTTGATATATAAATGGCTTCTTTTTCCTAAGCTTTACAGACATTTTTGTAGTGTAGCACATATCAATTGTGAAATGAGACTAAAAATCTAAATTGCAAGACTCTGTAGATTACATGTAGAATAAAACTAGGCTTTGGTCCCCAGACATAAGAGCAAAAGATACATATTAAAACTAAGAGAGGGGGAACTATCAGAAGTAACAGAAAAAAGATCTATGAAAAACTATGGCTGCTTCTGGAACTTCACAGACAAACATACTGAAACTATAAAAATACCAATGAAACATCATGCACCAACCATAGACTATCATGCAGATTAGATGCAGAATATGGATCAGTAAAGTTAGTGAAAGAGAATTGAGGCAGATTTGATTTAACCTATATTATTTATTGTTGTGTGCCTTCAAGTCGTTTCCAATTATTACTGGGTTTTCTTGGCAAGATTTGTTCAGAGTGGGTTTGCCATTTGTCATCCTTTGAGGTTGAGAGAGTGTCACTTGCCCAAGGTCACGTATTGGGTTTACATGGCTGAGCCAGGATTCAAACCCTGGTTTCTAGAGTCATAATCCAACATTCAAACCACTAAACCATAATTTATCATATCCCACCCTCCAAAAATGCAGGTCTTAAGCAAGTGAAAAGGAGGGCACAGTACACAATGATATACAGATCTCGGGATATTTTTTCATTGAGAACAACAGAAATTAATAGCCCAAACTGGAATTTCTGTTTTGCTTGAGAGAAAGAGGAAGAGAAGAAAGATGGCTAATTTGAGCATGCTGCATGCCCTTATAATCTTGGATAGGAATTCAAGGCCAACATCATCTCAATGCTGGCTAAAATCCAATTACTAGTCCCAGCTAGAGTAGACCCATTGAATCAATGGCACTTACATAAATGTTGTCTTAACAAATGTCCACTGATTCAATGATCCTACTATCATTGGAAGTACCAACTGGATTTAGGATGCCGCTTCTGCCTACTCTGTTTATGCCATCAACATGTTTTACAGAACACATTACTCAGAATCTGCCTCTCAGGAAGACACAGGCAGTAAAAGAAAGTGTTGCTACTTACTTGTCAATAGTAGCTTTCACTCTGATTTGGTAGTTCAGCTCTGGCAATTTAATAAGCAGTCTAGGAATTTAAAATACATAGTTTAACTCAGAGAATACTACTCTTTGCAGTAAATAATAGTACTACAGAAATATATAACTGGCTAGACAAATTAGTTCTCCCAAGCATGGTGTCCCCACACGTGGTGTCACCCAGTGCAGGCGACAGGGCTTCTGGGGGCAGCATGCACTCCCTCCCCCTGTACCACCCCATTCTTTTTCTGATAAGGAAAAGAATGGGATTGTGCGCATGGGGATGGGAGCACACGGGAGGAGTGCATGAGAATGGTGCATTAGGATGGGAGGTGCATGGGAATGGTGTACAGGGATGGGGGTGTGGGGGGAGTGCACAGGAACGGCATGAGAGGGGAAAGCCTGACTGGGGGTCACCTGGTTTGGGCCACACTACCACACCCTCATAGTGATGCCACATCTCTATATTCTTAATAGACCATAAAGTTACTGGGAATCCTACCATCAACTACATGGAATGTAAAGAATGTTCACACATTTTCTTGACCTTGATGGGAAAAGATGCTTCTACACAATGAGACATGTTTAGAGAAAATGATCAACCCCTTAAAAGTTTTCATGGGAAAAAATGTACAAAAACTTAGTTTTGTGCAATTTTTTTTGTTTATACTGTTTTTTGCACAAAGCCTTTTTTGGGAAAAAGATTTCCCCTTCCCCAATTTTTTTTTCAAGAATTAATTTTTCAATTATTTTTCACAACGTACAAACCAACTTTTTTTTAAAAAAATGCACACAACCCTACATCTTACAAATGTTTGCCCAACAAGGAGAAAAATGTTGTAATTACTAATTCTTGTATGCAAGCATGAAATAAGCAAAGTTTATGCTGAAATCCCATTGATGCACTGCATTAGCACAGCTACATTCTGCTGAAAGCAGAAGAGACTACAGTGGCCAATATGGAAATTAGGAACAGGAGAAACAGGCTGCTTGGGGGTGGAAAATTTTGGCTGAATCCACACTAGAAAAATAATCCAGATCCAGTGTGCAATATTCTTTCCAGAGATGTCACACTGATACGTCAAAATCCACATTCAAACTGCATTGATAAGCACACATTTCCTGTGGCTGAATTCAAATCATTACAAAAGGGCATTTCTTCCCATGTGCATTGCCCCCCTTCCTAGCATGCATAAACCAATAGTCTTTCTTGTTTTTCTATTAGTCTTATCACTCACACTGCATTTTCACTGGATGACTATTTCATCCAGCAACTCTTCCATGCCCAGTAAGTGATCGTGAGTAAGTGAGGGAACTGTAAATATCTCTTGACATACATATGGGAGGGAGGGAGTATAGACCAGATCCTCCTGGGTTGGAGGAAGAGAGTTTGGTGTAGACAGAAATTACTGTCTCCTCCACCCTTGCCTCCTCCCATCTCAGTGGTGAGTGAGCAAGCAAAGGTTATTAGCCCAGCCATTCACCAGTATAATTTCCTCCCAGTGACCAAATTTAATAAAATCACACACATATCCCAGCAAGCAGAGAATCAGGCATACACTGAACTTTTTTTAAAAAATTGCAACAGTCCGCTTGCCAGATGGAGAAATTCACTCTCCAATCTGTCATCCCCCCCCCCCCACTACCCCTGCCTGATGCAACACTGATCTGGCAGGACACATATTGCAAAAAACCCAGCAAAATGTTTTTCCCTGGAAACTGCAGAAGCGAGCATTTTTTAAAAATCGGTTTAAACACCTCAGGCGTTGGAAAGAAATGTTTTCTCTTTGAATCCAGAGGAACGTCACATCCTCCTATAGGATAGTCATTGAGGTAAGTAAAAATTATTTCACAGGTGTAGATGCAGCCTTTGTCTGCCTTCCCTCACCACCCATGCATATCCCTAGAAAAAGTACATTGATAGGATTTCAGACATACATCTTAATTCCAGCAGTAAGGAAAGATTGCAGGAAATGGAAATAAAGGGGGAAGCAGGGAACAAAACTTGGGTTAGAATAAGAGAAAGAAGGTGCTCTTCTGATCATTGAAGATAATTGGGGAGGAAATGGGTTTAACCAACAGGATCTGAATCTTAATATGAAAGAGTTTAAGGTTTTCCTATAACCTTATTTTCTTCAAGAACTCCACCTAACAAACTGCTTTTGCAACACAAAAAGCAACAGAAGTCTTGATGCATTGTATGTAGATCAGAATTTGGTCTATAGTGCATGAAACATTTAAAAGAGATAAACTAGGACATCACACAAATCAGGTCCTTGGGAACTGACACCTTTTACTCACCTAAGTTTAACAGTAAACTGGATTAAAGTTTTAAGAACCAAAGGCCTCTGGGGATGGGTTGGCATGCAGGGCTGTCTCTCAACTATAAATGAACTAGTATGAAAAGAAATAAATATTTTCATTAATACCATGTGCAAACAGGCCAAGTGATATACTGCAAGATAATCAGGGTTCTTTGATCCCAACACAGCACAGTAGGTTTCCATCATTCAATGCAATTGTCAGACTTTTTTGGGATGCAGTAAACATTCCCATGATCAGAAGTATAAAATTTTAGATACATTTCAGTCATATTAAAAGATAGCTTTCAATAAAAAACTTACATACCTTTGGAAAAGGCTGTAAAGTAAGAAGTTTACTCTTTCCAACAACTGAGGTCTTTGCAATGGGATGGGATCTCCATCGTATGTGAGTTTAACCAAAAGCTCATCTAGTTTCTCCAGTTGCCTTCTTATTTGAAAAAGACTTTCTGCCAATAGTGTGAAACTGGGCACATACCAAGGGGGAAAGGTTCAGGTTAATTAGACATACAGAGTACACAATTGAATACAATGCTGCAGTGGTTTACTCCTGAACATATATGAGACCTGCCTTACCCCCTGTCTTCCTCCCCCCTCCTGACATACTCTACCTGCTTAAGAAAGTCAAATATTTTGAAGTCCCACCCAAAGAATTCCACAAGCAGACTTTTTCCTAGCAGAACAAAGGGATTGTCATTCGCCAAAGGGACCTGCCCTTATTTTAGAGTCCCAGAGAAGTGTTTGTGTGTGGGTTTTAAATGTGCGTTGCTAAAATGTTTTATGAGTAAAGGAAAAAAAGGAACACAAAATGGGACCAAACGTATGTAACTGAGTAAACACATCATTAGGACAGCCGGAATGGCTTTCCTCAAATGTATTTCCAGAGACAAACTAAGAGTAAACTGTTCACTGAAAAAGCCTTCATTATTAACAGTTAAGCTTTCCTGCAGGCTCTTCCCATTTTGGGAAGTTTCATAACTCACTAACAGAAGCGTCACAGGTGTGATGGAGTGGCATCATTTTGGTGGTTCAGCCCCAATCTCTCCCCCTCAGACTCCATACCTCTCACAATGATAACAACCCTACTTTCAAAAAGCCTTTTGATGGCAAATGATGCCTCTTAAAGTTGCTTTCCCTATAGACTCATACATTCTTTAAAGCTGAATTAACAATATCCTCTCTTAGCCTCACAGATGAAACTTTTACTGCAAATGCTGGCCTGGCGGGCGGGGAGGAGAGCAGCACAGCACACTTCCTGTTGTTCTTCATGCAGAAACCAGGGTGAAAAGTTTACCAGTTTTGTAGCTGATCAAGACCACTGTGCAGAGGGCCTCCTATGCAGGCCATTTGCTGCCTTCTCTTCCAATCCAAGAGTTCTTTCATCAGCATGTTATTCACCAAGGCTTCCATTTCCTTTATTATTTGTGCCATTTTATTGAGAACTTCCTGAAAGAATTAAGCATTCCGTTACAAATAAATAGAAGAATGAAAAGGTTTCTTTGAAAATACGGTTAGGGTTGTTACAATCTCTTTCTCCTTTAGCATTAATATTGAGCCTTGAAAGGATTTCACAATGCATTGGCGTAAACATTCAAGAGCTGCAAACACATTTCAATAATGCTTTATGGTTAAAGGGGGACTCTGTATTTCCTGAAGTCACCAGCATTAGCACTTTCAATAAAGCAATACTTCCTGAGATGAACTAAGTAGTTTTGTTTGAGTGTTCTTCGGTCTAGTTCAGGTTCAAGGGAAGTGAACTCACAATGGTAAGTAAGTCACACTGACTTATTTCATTAGTAAAATAAATAAATCAGTATGCCATACCCCTAAAACACACTATGCTGTAAAGACTTGAAATGATGGCTACTGTCTGGTCATATTACTTTAATATTTAATAGGGTCTGCCATGAAGTATTGCACCATGGACAGCAGATCCACAACACAGTATCCCCTTCTCCTTCTCAACCCCTGCTATCCTGGATCTTGCCCCCAATGCCAGGCAACCTTCTGTTGCTACTGAGCATGCTCAGTCTTCACTTTGCTATTTTGTAATTTTGCCATTATTATTATTTTTTCTTACTTTTGTTTTTGTTGCACTTCTGCAGACTGTCAGGTTTTCCTAGTTTTCTTGCATATGGATAGTGACACTTCCTGTCCCCCTCCGCAGCCCCCCCCATAAGTGCTCACTTCTGAATAGTGGATAAATTACAAGTACAGTCGGCACTTCTTATGCATAGATTTTTTTATGCACGGATTCAAGCATCCATGGTTTAAAAATGTTCAAAAAAAAAGTATAAATTTCAAATATCAAACCTTGATTTTCCATTTTTATAAGGAGCACCATTTTGCTATGTTATTATATTTAATGGGACTTGAGCATACACGGATTTTGTTATGCACGGGGGATCTTGGAACCAAACCTCAGCGTATAACAAGGGTCCACTGTACAATATCTAGCTTTTACAAACAAAGGAAACACAGTTGAGTCAAGTGAGCCATTTTGGTATAGGGGAGAGAGGAGATTTGGACTGATAGAAAACTGGGTTCCAGTTTACACATGGACACAAAACTCACAAGAAAGGCAATCTTGCACTTACCCATCTGGATATAAACCCTTCTGCACTCAGTTGGAATTACCACTGATTGTGTGACTCTAGGTTGGGAGGAGTTATTTACATGTTGATTTGTGTATTGTTCTGTTGTTGAATGGCAAGGCCTCAGGGTGTTTATTTAATTAATGATCCATTGTCTGCTGGGAAACCCCAATGGTGAAAGTGTCATCCACATATTGGAACCATGTTGTGGGCTTTTTTGGTGCTGTTTCCAGGGTATGCTTCTCAATGTGTTCCATATAAGAGTTTGCTATCACAGGACTCAGAGGGCTTCCTATGGCTACCCCATTTCTCTGTTTGTAGAATCTATTATCCCACTTAATTGAAGCACTTAAACTGAGTTCTACAGGCTAATGGGTACTCCAGCTCAGAAATCAGAAGGACTGCCAGACCCAGAAAATCCCATGAGTGAAGACAAACATAATAATAATAATAATAATAATAATAATAATAATTTTTATTTCTATCTCTCGCCTCTCCCATTGGATCGAAGCAGGATCACAACAAGGTTAAAATTACAATTACAGCATTAAATCCACAGTTAAAATAAAAGCATAAAAACATTCATAAAAATATGAAAGTCTAAAAAACATTAACAACAATCAATCACGGGGCAGCTGGTCTCGTTCCATACTAGTACTTTTCATAGGAGGTCAAAGGGGAGGTATTTTTGAGCATACATCAAAGGAGTCACAGACAGGATAGGGGAACTGGTGAGGAAACATAACTTCCAAATGTTCTAAAAACTGACGAAGAAAATCCAGCAAATGCTGCACTCAGTGAAAGACAGGAGAGACCCTCGCACAGCTTCAGAAGTTTACTGGATACTGTACAGCTGCAGACAAGTCTACATAGGGGCCACCAAACACAGTGTTCCAACACAAATCAAGGAACACAAGAGACACTGCAGACTGGGCCAGCCAGAAAAATCAGCAGTAGAAGAACACACTATAACCATCCTGGGCATAAAAAGCGGTTTGAAAACACTGATATTTTGGACCATGCCAACAACACTCAGGTCAAAATGCACAAGGAAGCCATTGAACTCCATAAGCACCTGGACAACCTCAACAGGAAAGAAGAAACCTGTAAAGTAAACAAAGTTTGGCTACTAGTCCTGAAAAACACCAAAATCATGATCCGGCAAATGCAAATGAAAACCACCCTGTTGAAGGGGTTTCCCAGCTGACAATGGATCATTAATTAGACACCCTGAGACCTTGCTATTCAACAGCAGAACAATACACAGATCAAAATGTAAATCACTTTCTCTCAATCGACAGTATATGTACCCCACTCTCTTTCATGCCAGTATTCTCTGAAGATGCCAGTCACAGCTACTGGTGAAACGTCAGGAACAAACTCTTCTAGAACACGGCATCAAAGTCCAAAACCCCCACAAAAAATATGGATGCCAACCATGAAAGCCTTCGATTTCACCATGGTCCTAAATTTGCAAGATCTGAATAAGGCAGTGAATGACTGAGAGCTTTATCACATTTCACAGCAGCCATATTGTTTAAGCAAACAGAAGTATACTGGTATGGAATCACTTCATCTTCATTCCAATTGTGCTATAGTGGTGCTTCAATGATGCACATTCCCACAATGTTTTCTGTATTGCCTCACTTGACTCCACCTTCCTACCCCGTCTACCGTATGTAACACATGCACACTGTTTGTTTTTTTCTTTTTTTAAATGCCGCAGTTTTGGCACATTACTCATGCTGGCACTTCACTTCATGCTGGTGACCTGCTATGGCAGTTCAATTGTGCAATTACGGCAAAAAAATGTTTAAGGGGAATGGAGTAAAAGCAGTGTTGTTCCTGTGATGTCTTCTTTGTCTGGACACCGGAAGTGAAGTGACTTCATCCTGTCTGGCATAGGAAGCGGGACAAGTGGAGAACCATGCCTCTCACACCACATGACTTCCACATGAGTATCAGAACTGCAGCAGAAGAACGACTGCACCAGAACCAATAGTTGAATAGCAACAATAACCCCTTTCATGGGTTTTTCCCATCAATGGAAAGACAGTCTAGTAATGAAGGAAATGCAATGCCACAATGGGCAAGTCACAATGTTATAAGAAAAGACTAAACACAGAATTAAGCCAGTGAAATGATGCACTAAACTTATCATGTAATAAAGTCCTGAGTCTCTTGGTGGTCTCACATTCATACAGGGCCAGAACAGGCTGCCAAGTTAAGCCATCTTCCGGGCAGCTTGGGAGTGCAGTGTTCACATGCTGCATGCTTCCAAGCCGCCCAGAAGCCGCCCAGCCAATCACACAGGGGCAGCTTCATGGTGTTTACACAATGCACACTGCTGGAGTGCCCAGAAACCACCCTGGGTTTGCGACCTGCCTGCTTAAGGTGGCTTTTTACTAGCCCAAATAGGAGTGGATCTTTTCTGCTCCTATTTGGCCTGGCTCCAGGGAGGATGGGACTGCAAGTTGTGGTTGCCATGGCTCCGTGGAGACCAGCTCCGTGGCAGTCCCAATCCACTCTTTTTGGGCCATCTGTTTTGGCCCATGGTCACCATAAATTAAAGCCAATTTAATGGCAAAGGAAAAAACAACACAACCCATTTATGAGCTTTGTCTTAAGGATGGCGGGCTAACTTCCTGCATGCTGCTCTGGGCTTTATGGAGGAAGGACAATTAAAAATACAATAAACAGAAGGAGAAAATGCCTCCAATCTTGTGACTGTCTTCCTGCTCAGGAAGCAGACAGCATTCTAGTCTGCACAGTCATCTTGCACTTTCAGACTGTTTGGAATTTCCTGCTACTTAATGTCTATCTAGAAAAAAATAACACTGCTAGGTATTTCTCAGTTTGTGATGCAAAGCAAAAGGAACAGTACCACAAAATATAAAAAATGACAACTCACCTTTCTCCTGTAGTCTAACGTATTAAGTATTTCCTGCAACATCAGCATTTCTTGCTTCATAGCAGCACTGTTCTTCTCATTCTGTTCTGAAATAGATTGCAAAGTGCTGGTCATGATCTATAAAGCCCTATATGGCTTAGGTCCAGATTATCTGAAATATAGCCCACAGGACGTGGTATTTGTTGACAGTCTCCCAACCAATTACTAACCAGAGTTGACTATGCGTAACTTCCAAGATCAGATGGAATCTGGTGCCTTTAGGGATAAGCCTTTGCAATTATGATTAGAATATCAAAATGCAAAAATTTGAACTAGGTGCAATGCACAGATGAAGGCCACATTTCCCCAAACTTTCTAAAAATGGATAAGTACCCTAAGAAAGCTCCCATCAGGAATGGAAGGGAGGCAGGGCCATGTATGCCTCTGTTTGCTTGCTGCTTCAATTGCTCACTCCCTTTTCATTCCAAAATTACATGCATGCACCCCAAGATTTTTCCATCCTGCAGAAGAAGAAAAGACAAAATCCTGCCCCACAGGCCACCAAAGCATATGTTTCTAAACATGACTTCAAGACATGCCAAATCTATAACACAAAAAAGAGATTCCAATCTTAAAATCCACATGGGAAAGATTAAGAGCTACGACTCCTGGTTGCCCTCAGTCATTCTCTTGATTTCTCAACATGACTTGAACTATAGCTGCTTTCAGTTAGGACTGGTATGTATACAAGCTGAACTTAAACTTTCATGACTCAGCCTAGCCCATTCAAACAGAAATACATTTTTGTTCTGAGTTTATTTATCCCTCCAGCCCAGTGTATGGGATGAGGTGTGTGTATAATCTTACATTTATGTATATCCCTCTTTAAAGTGGTATACCTTACCTTTTAACCAGCAACTTTATATGTATACCAGAAAACATGCATATTATTGGTCTTCATAGTATATAAGGATAAAATAATCATACATGGCCTAAATCCGACCATGTTCTGCCACTAGAGCTTCTTTCCCCCATCCCTGTGCAGCTCCATGTACCACACCAAAGCGTCTTGTCAGTTTCACAGTCCTCTAAAGCTGGTTTGGAGACCACAACAAGATGGTGATAAACCCACTGGGTGAGTTTCACACTTTCTCACCCACAGAGGAAGGCAAAGGCTTGCCGAGAAAATGCTGTGAACAAATCTTGCCAAGAAAGCCCAGTAATAGGGCTTTGGGTTGCCATAAGTTGGAAATGACTTGAAGGCACACAACAGCAAGAATAGAGATATTATATCTTTTAATGATACTTAGATGTACATATAAATATGGTTCATATAATTCATGGTACTATTGCAATTTCATGTATTAGTCACACTGTATATCCTTCAAGTGCTCTGATCTGACAGAAACAGTCCCAATTAATCCTTTATCCACCCCTGTTTTTCAGCTGCTATTAAGATGTCCCAGTTACTCTCTCCTCCTGACACTTTCCTCCTTTTGTCCTCACTCAGCTTATTTCTGTTGCTTCACATTGAGTTCATAGAGCAAAAGTAGTTTCCATTCAATTAACTCAGCAAGGGGGAAAGGAGGGAACAGGAAGTCAGGGGCAAGATCTTGCACCTCCCCCCCCCCAGATAACTGAATGCAAAGTAACTTAAGGTTTGAAACAGTTTTTGTAAGCTGAGAAGAAAGGAGAGAAATGGGAGAAGAAAGTGGGACATTTAAAAAGCACTAAAAAAAATGGAATGGCGAAGGATGAATTAGGGCTGTCCCTGTCAAACTGGAATAGTTCAAAGGTATCAGCTCAGGCAAAAGCAAACTGCTGCCGCTTCTCCTTACTTGAGTCTTCTTCCTCATTAGTAACTTTTGCCATCTTGACCACACTTTGATATTGTTGGCCACATGTGTCCCTGTTTCCATCTGTGAAATGTTTGAGGGTATGTTGTTGTTTTTGTATGCCTTTAAGTCATTTCTGACACATGCAAACGCTGTTACACCTATCATGGGGTTTTCTTAATAAGATTTGGGGTATGCCATTGCCTTCCTTTGAAGCTGTGAGAGTGTGACTTGCTGAGCAGGGATTAGAACCCTAGTCTCCCACAGTTCGAATCCTAAAATTTGAAAAATCTGATCAGGAGGGCTTGATGAGAGACAGAATTCTTGAGAGCAGGAGTTGATTATCAAGTACTGGAGCTAATACCCCAAATGTTATAGAGAGAACAAGGCAAATACAGTGCCCCCACACCAATCACAGACTTTCCATCTGTGGATGTGAACTTGAACGGACAGCAAGCCTCGGCTTTTTAAGTGAGCATGCATGTACACAGCTGCATGCATGGGCGCCAGCATGCATTCATGCTAATTGAAAAGAACAAGACTTATGGTCCTGCATTTTTTGTTATCGGGGGGGGGGGGGGGGGGGAGTCCTGGAATGGATTCCCAGGGGGATAGCAAAGAAGTATTGTACTACAAGAATCCCAGTGGGAGGACAAAAACTTTAAAAGGCAGATGGGGGAAATAGACATATTTTTTGGTGGGTTTTTCGGGCTATGTGGCCATGTTCTAGAAGAATTTTCCCGTATTTTCTGTCCAAATCCTTATCCATTATTCCTAACAAGTACGTCTCTGACTCTTTCTTAAATCTCATTGCTAACAACTTTTTTATTTCCTCATGTATTTGTCCCCAATATTTCCTTACAATCCAACATAACCACCACATGTGGTAAAAGGTGCCCTTCTCCTCTCTACACTTTCAGCACCTGTTGCTAGTATTTTTATTTACTTCTGAAAGTTTAAATACAACCTATATTGTAATTTATAATAGTTCTCTTTCATATTGTAGTTCAAGATACATTTCAATTTCTCATGCCATATTTTCTCCCAATCCTCCAATTGAATTTGGGTGCCTATATCTTAGGCGTAACAGACCATACATTACTCAGACTGTATCTTCTGTGTCTAAAAACATGTCTAAGCTGAGAGTGGGGAAAGTGTGCCTCCCCCAAAGGCTGTTTTTGTAGTCCTCAAAGCACCCCACCCAGATTATTTTGATTTTTTTCCTACTCAAAATGCCCACGTGCTTTCTAGGTGGTGTGGATGCACTTCCATTATGTTTCCCTATCTGTTTTAAGACCCAGGAGAAGCTGTTTTGCAAAACAGGAATGTCACTTCCTGTTTTGGGGAAAGGTCTCTCTTAAGCTTAAAACAGCTGGGGGGAACCCCCCAAAATGGCAAAATTGCCCCAGTACCTACAGAGAATGCAAGGAGCATTTTCACTAAAAGAGCAAAAAAAATTATGATGCAAGGGGCAGCCTTAATAAGTTCATTGTGGGGCATATGTGGCCCCAACCCACAGGTAGTTGTCCACCCCCAATTTAGGTTTTACATGTTTTTATGTACAACTGAGAATCCAATAAAACTTACATTTAAGAAAGCTTACATAGGTACAATTGTTAGTCTTTTATCTCAACCCTGGGGTTGTCCATACCAGCCAAAAGGCCCAGGTTCCCCAGCCTCACGTCATCTAGTTCAGATGATGCAGTCCAAAACACAGGAGGCAGGCTCAGGCCCAATCTTGCCAGAAAAGACATGGATCCAGAGGATCTGGCCTGATGCTGGGGTAAACAGTCGATATCCCAGGGTAATTTACTGTTTCTATGTCAGACGCAGTGAAGTGGTACTTCTCAGTTGGAGTGAAGGCACGGCAAGGTAAGGAGCCCATGTCTGTCCTTGTCTCAGGTCAGTGTGGGGACAGGTGTGCCTGTCTGTTTGCCAACCCATGGACCAATGAGCACCAGAGCCAGTATAGCATGGGCTCAGCCCGTGCTATACTGGCCTGTCTGTTCAGTCCCCCTGTCCGTTTCCCTCTCCCCCTGAAGGACAGACAAGACTTCTTTTTCACAGACAGTTTCCATATCACCTGCTTCAGTAATACATCCAGATTTTGTGTAAGTCCCAAGCTCTGAATCTACATCCATGCAAGATCAGTCTCTTTCCTTCACAGTATTTTATGGAGTAGCTTACCTATGCTATGTATTGTTTTAAACCTGAAGTCAAACTCCTCTTGCAAATCTTCTAAATATTTGACATCTTGTTCAGTCATCTGTTTTTCAAATTTAAAAAAAGAAATGGCAAATGGATCCAATAAGATTCCTAATGTTTATCAAGTGACAACAATCCTCTGAGAATTTCAGCCCCTTCTAAATAAAACATATACAGTATTTCCCACTACCTCTCATCCATAGCCACTGGTTATGCTTGGGAAGATAAGGTGGAGAAAACTATTTTGTATTCCATGTTTAATGCTGTCCGCAACAGGTACAATGCAATCATATCCATGGCTATTCAGAAACAAGTCGTGTTTTCAGTGGAGCTTAGCTTCAGGTGAGGGACATGCTATTGCAGCCTCCCTCTATCATACTAATCATACCAATCAGCTAAAACACCGTTTGATCAACTAAAAGGGTGTCAACACTAATGAAACAGCAGACAGCTCAATACTATGAACGTGGAAGCTGGCAAATCTCATCTCAAGAAAAATATGTAGGATTAGCTCTCTCCCATCACTCAGTAAAGAAAGCCTAAGATCATGCCTGTTCTGAAGCACATGTTCATCACACAACCATGATCCCTTCTCTTCAGGGCTCATTTGAATAATTGAATTATGGCTTTACTTTTAGTACAAAATTCAGAAATTAAGAAACTATAATAGTTTGGTTCAACCAAAGGTTAATTTATCAGCTAAAGCCATAAAATAAAGGCAGAAGGATGATGTCCTTAATAATGCAAGGAGATCTGTCTGAGGGTGAAAGCTTAACCTTAAGCAAATTGTATTGACACCAAAGATATATCTGCTCCTGTATGTAGATTTCTTTGCATTTAGTACACAGATAGCAAACCACAACAACTTGCCTGAGTACTGTTCTTAATTGCAGACACTTTGTGGTCTACATTTCTTTGTCTTTCTGAATCCAGGTTATTTTGTAGTGACTTTTCTAGAGGTCCCTAAATAAACAAAAAGACAAGTGGGTTCAATAATACTGTTTCTCACTGCAAAGGATGTTCTTTGACAAGTAACTAAAAATAAACAGATCCAGGACTTTTTAACTTTACAAAGATTTCCCCTCACCCCAAACTTTACTTTTGGTTTTAATGTTTTCATTAATCTGAGGTATTTCACGCTTCATTTATATGGGAAACACATTAACAGAAAAAGGACCAATTTCTATATATAGGCAAGAGTATAGAAATTATGTCTTTGCTAACTTCCCACAGTGTCACGTCTGCTTTGAGAAACAATATTTGCTTGTTCAAGGTACAGTTTCCATTGTGGAAGTCTAGCACAGTCAAAAGTATGGCTCCAAGAGCAGATAGCAATATCCCAAAAATGCTTACTTAACCACAACTCCAAGTCAAAGCAACAAAATATTTTAAAATCTTTTTACAATACTCCATTTAGACAATCAATGAAGACATGTGCATACATATGCATGAGCACATATACATGGAAGTGGGAGAGCTATACAAAATTATCCATTCCCTAATTTTTACATTGGAGATATGGGAGGGCAATGGCTACTCTCATGGTTGCAGAACTACATCAAGATGCTACTAAGGTTCTCAGACCTCAGAGCCCAATCCTGAGCCACAGGACTTGGCCTCTCTTCTTTAGTCTTCAAGGTGAGGTGGAGGGATCTTAGGGCAAGAGTACTGCCTTGAAAAGTATCCATGTATACATTTTTCTCATTTGGTTAATGTTACTGTGCTGTGCTAAATGACATAACCAGGGGCTGCTCCTTGTAACATCATGAGAGCCTGCCTCTGTGACATAACAAGGAATTATCAATAGCTTGCAGGTTTTGATCTTTGTATCACAGGGTCTCTGATACTCCTTATGTGACAATTCCATATGCTGCCCAGGTGTACCCATCCTCCCCCCATTCACTACATTGTGGTACACACAGGCACTGAGAATCTGCCATACAAGCAGAGGGAGGGGGAGCCTGATATAAGTATGCTCTTGTATACTTCACAAGTGTCATGGAGGAATGTGGCTTTAACTGAGTTAACAGTTACTGTTTTCATATAAATATGCAAAGTATGAGAACTCTGAAAACAAAGACAACTTCCTACCTGGCAAGTCATCACCTTGGTTATAAAACATAAAAGGAACATACACTGACCAGTCTAAAGACTTGGTGGGGAAAATGCACCACTCCTGGAGTGTCTGGGCTCCTGAAAATCCACCAGCAGTGATCACAAGTTAACGCTTAACGCTGGACATACTATGGAAACCCAGAGGGCTGCAAACAAAATTGTAAGCTTCTCCACAACTCCAGAAGGCTGCACCTCATCACTGTAACTGGCAATTATGGATAACTAGAAATAACAAAGCCTCATTTCTGGTCACCTTTCAGGGTGGTTTTATTTTTTGGGGAGGGTAGCTGTTTCAGCTGGGAATACCCCCTAAACATCCCTGCAAAAGGAGTTTTAAGCATTTTCATTTGTTTATGATTTGCCAAAAAATACTAATTTTGGCTGCAAGTGATTTTGAGGTTATCAGAACCTTTGGGAGGGTCAGTGGATATCAGAATGGCTGCACCAGGGGCTGCATGTGAGCACATAATTCCCAACCTTCCTTAAGACTTACAGTGAGCTAAGATTCCAAACCAATTGCACAAAGTCTAATATCCTAAACACACCTCATAGCCCATGTCAAGGAATATTCTCCGTTTGGAAAACAAAAACTTTACAAATTCCTTTTCTGGCCTCATTTTGTTCAGTCTGTTCAGCTTGCCACCTGAGGACAGCCTGTTCCACTTAAGTTCACAGCATAGACTTCTTAGTCATCCCATTCTCCTTGCTTCCTCTCTTCCATGTTTGTTGTTTTCTTCGTGTCAGTTGTGATTTCAAGAGAAGCACTATTTTCTTGTTGTATAAATCAAGTGCTATTTATTTTTAGACCAAATTCTGTATTGTCAAGCAGAACTCTAGGTTACCAAAACAGGGCATATTCAGAATATATTAAAGTTACCCCATGAGTCTTTGTGACATTAAACATTTTCTGTTTTCCTTTGTGAAAGGAATTACTTTGGTCAACTTAAACAGTCTGCTACTAAAGCCATCACTGGACTGTAAGATGGGCTGTCTTGGCTTGGGTAGCACAGGGAACGAGGAAATTGTGCACCTACACTTGTGCAATGACATATTTAATGTCTACTTGTGTGAGGTTTGAAAAGGTCTAACCACTTGTACAATTAGGAGTTGCACAAGCATAATGCCTCAATTGGATCCTGGTTTTATATTGACATAACTCTGTGCTTCTAGGGTCGGGGGCTTTTTTTTTTTTTTTTTTTTGACAGACACAACTATCAAACATAAAATAAAGTTACCTGTACTGGCATGCTAGCTGAAGCCAATATTCTTCTTTCTTCTCTTAAACAGTTTGAAACAACTACTGCTATGTGCACAGGGTTATTCTGATATTTTCCCTAAGGAAACAACACACACACAGAGAATATGTTAGCATAAGAAAGCTTGGGGACATTACTGTTTGTGGGCATTAATATACTGCATGAAAGGGAAAGACCCATGTTGGTGAACCTATGGCACATGTGCCAGAGATGGCATACAAAGCCATTTTTCGTGGCACACGGAAGGCAGGGAAGAGGAGGAACAGACGCACACCTATCCCTCCTCCTTCCCAGCTGTTTGTAGTCTTCAGCTGCCTCTGGAGAGTAAGTAAATAATAAGAGTTAGTAAATAAGGATTCCCTGTCTTGGTCCACACATGTCACTGTGGACTAGTCCTAGTGGCTACTTTTGCTGTGTTAGGTCTTGTGAATGGATGGAAGATGCAGGGCCCTGGTTGGTCTTAGAGATTTTTATAAAGATGTAGGTGATTATGAGAAATCAGTGAACGCTAGTTTTATATCATAAGCTCACTTGGAAAGACTACGGAGTTGAAGAAAATATCTAAAATAAATATATGGTGCTGACTACTACAAGAAGCATGTAATAATATTGATGTTTACACATATATACAGTAATCTTCATTACATTTCTTCTGTTTCTCATTTATGGCTATTTCTTTTCTTATCATCTAACCATAATGGTTATCTTTTTTCATTGTGGCAAGTAGAAATTTAACATGTAAAGTCTTTGTCATCATCATATCTCCATGATTCAGTAAGTTTCACCTGTTAAGTTTGTCTTTTATGTAGTCCAGAACAACAGGGGCATGTATGTGTATACAGTGCACTCGTGCCATGCGCGGATGCATTTTACACAGCTTCCAGCTTACGCAGAAACTGCGCAGGGGAAAAAACAATGGCTCGCATGCCCATGGCACGTGCGCACTGCGCCACCACATACACGCACCCCATTATCTCCTATGGGGCTCGAGCATAGGTGGATTTTCCCTTACGCAGGAGGATCCCGAACGGATCCTCCGCATAAGGAGAGGGCCCACTGTATGTACCTTCAAGTTGCCTGTTGACTTTTGGTCACTCCATGAATTTTATAGCGTTTTCTTAGGCAAGGCATACTCAGAGGTGGTTTTGCCTTGAGATGTGAAGGCCTGGAAAAAATTTGGGGGAAAAAGTTTTTCCCCATTTTGTTCCTGAATCACACTAAAATAAAACATTCCATAATTTATTTTCTTCCTTTTTTTTTAATTTTCCCCCATTCCCCTCCCCCTTCTTTTCAGGCCTTAACATCTCTAGTTTTGCCAGTCCCTTCCTCTGAAATATAGCTGACAGCACCTGGTACTGATTGGAAGTCTCCCATCCAAGCACTAACCAGGGCTGTCCTTGCTTTGCTTCCAAGATCAGACACGATCTGATGTCTTTAGGATATTTATGCCAGAAAAGAAAGAAGAGGCAAAAACAAAGGTAGAGTGACACCTTTCCTCAGTTGTAGAGACACATGTCTCAGTTCATATCTACAAGTATAGCTAGTTGGAAAACCACAGTGGACAGGATCCATGTCCCAGAATTATTGTGTTAAATAGGGATTTGGGTAAGTATTGCATAATTTTAATTTGTTTATTGTGAATTCACACAAGTGCAATTGCAGTTCAAATGCAATTATAATTTGTACATGATTTCACTATACATTTAATAGTGCGAACGCCAGCTACAGGCCAAGTGTGCACAAGTTATATGGCTTATCCACTGGATAACTAAACATCATCACACTTTATTTTAACTGAATCTATACTGTTCTATCTGCTTCTCACTGATTTTACTTATAGAAAATATCATGGAACTAGTTCAGGATCGGCTCTATAGTGACATAATGTGCACTGAGCAGGCTGCCACTGCTTTTCAGGGATAGAAAATTTTTATTTTCATTTTGAACTTACTTCCTACCCTTTTAAATTGCTGCTGTCACCAACATAAAACACCTCTTTCAAAATGGTGCTTTTTGTAATATATGAAAAATCCCTACTCCCTTTTGCGACTTAGGATGCATCCGCATTTAATAAATAATCCAGTTTGACACTACTTTAACGGCCAAGGATTGATGCTATGGAATTTGGGGATCCGTAGTTTTGTGAGACAGCTTTCTCTGTCAGAAGGTTCTGGTGCCACAGCAAACTACAGTTCCCAGAATTCCATAGCACTGAGCCAGGAGGGCAAATGTTGTCCCCATCTGCAAAAAGGAGGAAATAAGAGAATCCCAACAATTCGTCCAGTTAGTCTGACGTCAATACCAGGAAAGATTCTAGAGCAGATCATTAAATAGAGAGTCTTTGAATATCTAGAAGGCAATTCCATAATCACAAAAAGTCAACATGGGTTTCAGAGAAACAAGTCATGCCAGACAAATCTAATCTCTCTTTTTTGGGGGATAAAATTATCAGCTTAGTAGATGAAGGAAATGCTGTAGTGATTTCAGTAAGGCCTTTGACAGGGTTCCCATGACATTCTTGCAAACAAGCTTGTAAAATGTGGGATAGACAAAGTAACTGTTACATGGATTTGTAATTGGTTGACTGGCCGAACCCAAAGGGTGATCAACAATGGCTCCTTTTTATCCTGGAGAGAAGTGACCAGTGGGGTCTCACAGGGCAGACAGAGCCCTGGGCCCAGTGCTATTCAACATCTTTATCAATGACTTGGATGACAGAATTGGGGGCATATTTATCAAATTTGCAGATGACACCAAATTAGGAGGAGTAGCTAATCCTTCAGAGGAGAGGATCAACATTCAAAATGATCTGAATAGACTAGAAAGCTGGGCCAAAGCTAACAAAACGAATTTCAACACGGAGAAATGTAAGGTACTGCACTTAGGGCAGAAGAATGAAATGAAGAAATATAGGATGGGTGACAGCTGGATGAACAAGACTACCTGTGAAAGGGATCTGGGAGTCCAAGTAGACCACAAGTTGAACATGAGTCAACAGTGCGATGCGGCATTTAACAAGGCCAAGGCGATTTTAGGCTGCATCAATAGAAGTATAGTGATCTATCAATAGAAGTATAGATCAAGGGAAGTAATAGTGCCACTATATTCTGCTCTAGTCAGGCCCCACCTAGAATATTGTGTCCAGTTCTGGGCACCACAATTTAAAAAGGATGTTGAGAAACTGGAGCGTGTCCAAAGGAGGGCAACTAAAATGGTGAAGGGTCTGGAAATTATGCCCTGTGAGGAATGACTTAGGGAGCTGGGGATGTTTAGCCTGGAAAAGAGAAGGTTAAGAGATGATATGATAGCCCTGTTTAAATATTTGAAGGGATGTCATATTGAGGAGGGAGCTAACTTGTTTTCTGCTGCTCCAGAGACTAGGACCTGGAGCAATGGATACAAGCTACAGGAAAAGAGATTCCACCTCAACATCAGGAGGAACTTCTTGACAGTAAGGACGGTTCAACAGTGGAACACACTTCCTCAGAGTGGTGGAGTCTCCTTCCTTGGAGATCTTTAAACAGAGGCTGGATGGTCATCTGTCGGGTATGCTTTGATTTAGATTTGCTGCATGGCAGGGAGTTGTACTGGATGGCCCTTGCAGTCTCTTCCAACTCTATGATTCTATGGCAGTTACAGTGGTGTCAAACTGGATTGTTTCTGCAGTAAGGATGCAGCTTTAGAGGAAACATGCCTGTGGGTTGCAATTGGGAAATCTACCACTGTTAGTGTAGATGGCAGCGAGGGGAATGCTTCACAATATTAAAAAGAAGAGATTTTGGCAGATTTTTAGCTGTAGGTGTTTATGCAGTGAGGCTGACTCTTGGTTCATCTCTTTCTCAAAATTTACTCTTCTGTACCATACCCTTCAACATTTCATAATTGAAAAATGGGACGTGGCCAAGTAATATCAGAGTGTGGTCAAGATGGTAAAAAGTATTAGTGAGGTAGAACACACAACCTAGGTGTAGCTGCGGCCATTTGCTTTTGCCTGAGCATACTGGAAAGTGCAAAATTCCTTTTCTCTTCTTCTTCTCTTTGCTGAGTTAACTAATCAAGAACTACTTTGTCTGAGCTCCGTTTCCAGTAACTGAGGCAAGGTGAGTACAAAGGGGTAAAGTGGGAGGAAGAGGCAGAAACTGGGACATTTTAAAAGCAGTTTAAAAAGCTGGTCAAGAGAGGACTTAATCAGGACTGCGCCTGCCAAACTGGGAGAGTTGGAGGATATGCTTAAGTGATATTGATTAAGTGTGCCTTAGTTTATGTACCATGTTCAGCTGGTACCTGTTGTCTGGTTTCAACATTTGCTGGTATTACCTTAATTTGGGGCTAGAATAAAGCCCCATCTCAGGTGGCAAAATGTTTCCAGCCAGCTTTAAGTTGGTTTGATGGTAAAGTGATGAAAAAATCTCTTCAGATCAAGATATCATTAGCGAGACTGCTTGTCAGTATTTAGCGATTATCTTAATCTAGGTCAGCTAGAGGAAGTGCATTAAGAACTTCTCTCACACAGTTGTAGTATTACATTTAAGCCACAAGTGTAAATTGCTTCCCCTTCTTTACCCACCCACTTCCTGAAGAGCGCTAATATAGATGTTTGCTAACATAATGCTCTCAAATAATAAGAAATGCATCACAACAACAAATAGCATGACAGAAGCTATGCTAAGAAGTACTAGTCCTACAATCTGGTCATAAGGACAAACAAGGAATGAGAAGAGGGCCTGCAGTGAGCAAATACTTAAGATTAATACATCTATCTACTCCTTTCAGTGTGGTTTGTGTAGCTGCACCTTAAACCATGCAACAAGTTTATAGTTGGAGAAACAGAAGGGATTCCTCCTATGTGAGTACACCTTAAACTGAAGCAGGCAATAAATACTCTCACCTGAAGCATCTTCTTGATTCTCTTTAGGTTGTGTACCAAGAGGAGATTCTTCTCTTGGGAAACACGGTCTAAATGGTCATCCAGCTTTATTAGTAAGTTCTGTAGGAGGATGGCAGCCATCGGATCATTGTTATATGCAGAGTCCCTGTTCAACACAATATGAATAAGAGCAAGTCACATGCATGGAAAAAACATGGGACAGGGAGGACAGCTTAAAGTTTTCAAAATAACATCTTCAGGATAAATACTTCATTTTAGATGGGTGGCCTGAAAAAGACCAGTTTTTGCGAATTCTGCTTTGTGTTAAGGCTGCAATAATAAAACAGGATTATTTCTGCAGTGTGTTTTGGACTTAAGGTGTACAAGAGAGGCCCTTTCGAAAACTTCCTTACCTCCTTGTCAGGCATTCAGGAAAGAGTTTTCTCCTGTGACCCTCCCAAACCATGGAACACAGTCTCTTTGGGATTATGAATGATCTCCATACTCAATGTGTGTTAAGATACTTTATTTTTAATTTGTCTTTTAAATGTTTTAAAATTTTTAATATTTCACTGTGGTTTTTTTTTTATTTGATTGCTGTTTTATTTTCTGTATTGTTTGCATATCACCTTGTTTGGTTTCAGGTAGGTAGCAATACCTTAAATAAAGTAAACATGTTTAATTTTGTTGTTGCTAGGAACTTTCAAGTTGATTTTGATTTATGGTGACCCCATGTTAGTTTTCTTAAGATACTTTTAGAGGGTTTTTTTTTCATTGCCTTCCTCTGAGGTTGAGAACGTATCACTGTTCCAAAGTCACTCAGTAGGTTTCCATGACTGAGCAGGGATTCAAACCTATGACTCCCAGAGAAGTAGCCCCACACTAAGAGCACTATGCCACTGACGCTAACTCCAATTCTTAGCTGCAACTAGAGTAGATCTGTTGGATTTTATACAAGAGTGGATCTTCTGGAACTTACATAGTACTGACTTATCAAGTTTCCACTGATTAAGTAGTTTTAATTTTAGATTAAAGCAACAATTGGATTAAGGACCTGGTCTTGTTTTTTCCAGTATATATTTTCAAATTCTTTTGGGCAGATTAGAATTACTAAACAAAAAATTAAGTAAAATTATAGTGCTGGTGCTAACTATATGTTTGTTTGTTCTGTTGTGCAGGAATTGGGCTATTTGTCCAATATAAAAGGTAGTAGTGTGGGTGGCATATAGGGGCATATATATGACAAAAACTTACATTAAAAATATTTATTTGAATAATAAAAGAAGCTTTCTTCCTAGTAAGCAATATCTGCGCAAAAGCAATAACTTAGTTTTTCCATGATCTGCTTGCACATCAGCATCCTAAAATTTTAACACATAGAAAAAAAGAAAGGATTACCAGTCTTGGTTTTCGATCCATTGTGCTAATAGGTGTCGAACTTCCATGGGAAATTTATCATCATAAATTAGATCTATCTGCTCCAAAAATTTTGTTTCCAACTGCTGGACTTGATTCCACTGAGACATACTAAAAAGACAAAAATCTGTTTCAGTGATATAACAAATCTTATCACATACAATATTTGACATTTACTCTCTTTAAGCATCCAAACTGCACTTACTGGTTCAGAGTGAAGAATAATATTTTGTAAAAATCTACACGTTTATATAATTCAACTTGAAAATGTTCTTTCCAGGTTTTACTTTTAATTTGGAAATACACATTTTCAGAGTTAACAGTGTTCTTTATTTTGAACCTGGGATATCCAGATCAAAGTACAAAGAATTTCTTAGGATCCCCAAAGCAGGGGACCACTGAATGTTGTAGTCCAAGTTAGTTCTTTGAGCTGTGTCCTAGATAGCACTTTCACAGGCTTTATAAATGTATTTGACATTGTGAGAACAATAGACATAATTCAGTGTAGTTTCTGAGAGAAATGGGGTGAATCCTTTGTCTTTGTTCAATTGTGCTGTATAACTTGCTAAACCATTTAGTGTATAGTGTTCAAATCATTTTACAATTTATTGTGTAGTTGTTCAAAAGCGCTCTCTCTTTTGCTATATTGGGAGCCCATGCACTGCCTTAGAGTTCTCTGTTTTACCTCCTTTTCTCTTAAAGTAGAAGCAATTCAATCTTTTCCATAACATATTTGTTATGCATAGAGATGTGAAGGCCAGCGGAAAATTTATGCATCAACAGAATGCTGCATTGTCTCCGCTGGTTCCTTAGAAATACTGCAGACATAATTGAGGTATTTATGGAGATTGATACTCAATTTTCAAAGGCATGCAACTTCCAATCTATTGAAAGCACCAGTGTTCATTCCACAAGCTCACTACTTCTTCTTTATCAAAGAATGCATCTTATTATAGGTTTTGGAAATAACAGGTCTTTGGTCCAAAACACACTGCAGAAATAATTCAACATGGATCGCTTTAACTACCCTGGCTCAATACTAGGGAATTTTGGGAACTGTAGTTTTGTGAGACATTTACCCTTCTCTGTCAGAGAGAGAGAGTTCTGGTGCCACAATAAATTACAGTTCCCAGGATTCCCTAGCACTGAGCCAGGGCAATTAAAGCAGCCTCAGACTGGGTTATTTCTGTAGTTTGTTTTGGACCAGAGATACATAAGTAACTCACGTTTGCATGCTTTTAATTGTATTGGTTTTTTAAAATTATAAGCCACTTTGCGTTCCAATTTTGGTGAAAAGCATGGTACAACAATGATAACAACTCATAAAAGTACACATATGAAGCTTTTTTAAGCACCCCCACACCAAGAGCTGATGATACAACTGAATCACGAGATTTGTTAATCATCTATGAATTGTTAAATGTTGCAGGCACTTGTTTTTATCATCCCATTGTGTTGTGCTCCCCTTTGTCTACATGTTTGTGTACAGCATGATTTTCCTCATGATGTTGCACTGTGTATTTCTTCACCTGACACTACATCATTGATTTCTACAGGTGGGAACAGAGAAATGTGCAGTGAGCTCAAGGCAGAAGTAAACTGAAGAGGATGCAGAGCTGCTTGCCCTTCCAGTATGTGATTCTGCCTGTTCTTCCACTCAAAAATGGCATTTGGTTTTCCCACCACTCATTACAGCAACGTGTTTACCATTTTATAAAAGCAGATTCTGCCTTCTACACTGATATCTCCTAAAACTATTGATCAAAAGGCACTGCACAGTTATTCTTTTTTCCTCATGGAACATTGACAATTTAGGATATGCAGATGACACAATGTCAGAAAACCAATGCATGCTGTGGAAATTGGACAGTAAAGAAAGCTATAAGAAGAAAATGAACACATCTGAAAGGTGAGGATGGAGAAGAGCTCTATGGATACTGTGAACTGCTAAAAAAGACAAAAGAATGCGTCTTAGCATAAATTAAGCCTGAACTCTCACTAGGAATGAAGATAACTAAACGGAGACTGTCCTGTTTTGGACACATCATAAGACATGACTCACTAGAAACAATGGCCAGTTACACACCGGCACTAAAAAGGGGCATCTCTTCTAGACGCCCCTGGGTCTAATACGGACTCTGTCCGTACAATATGGCGCCGGCCGTTCCACACGGCTGGCACCATCTTTACGTATCGGACGCATAGCGTCCGAACGTGTCGCGGCACCTATGACGTTGCAAATGCGCCAGCGGCGCCTCGCGACATCATACAGGCACCGCAAGAAGGAGCTCCATTTTGGAGCTCCTTTTTTGCTCCACGCAGGAGCCGCGCGGTGTGGCTGCTACGGCTCCCGCACGGAGCAGGCGGCGGCGGCAGACCGCCTCAAAGCGGCGGTCTATAACCCGCCAATGATAATATTTGGGAAGGTACAAGGCAATAGGACAAGAGGAAGACTGCATTCCAGATGGATAGATTTGGTCAGAGAAGCCCTGAATCTGTAAGACCTGAGCAGGGCTGTTGATGACCTGAGCAGAGCTCTTGTAGGTGTCTCATTCATAGGAGTCGCCATATGTTGAAGTCAACATGATAGCAAATAACAACAACATCAGTATGGAACTTCAACACAATCATCTGAACAAGGTCAGCGTGACAACTGTAGACACTGAGGGGGCTGCTGACACATTGTGTCCAATACCACAAAAACTTTCCCTTAAATATAGTGTTGATCTATGTATGAGGTTCTGCACATTTGGCAGATTCTTGTTGTTGTGTGCTTTCAAGTCATTTCTGACTTATAGTACCCCGGCCTAAGGCAAACTTATCATGTGATTTTCTTAGCAAGATTTGTTCAGAGGAGGTTTGCCATTGACTTCCCCTAAGGCTGAGAGCATGCGACTTTCCAAAGGTCACCCAATGGGTTTCATGGCTGAGTTGGGATTCAAACCTTGGTCTCCAGAATCAAAGTCCAACACTCAAACCATTATGCCTCACTGGATAGAAGTACATCAGTAGAAACTTTCTCCTTTCCTGATTTCCCTGCCCTGCACCTAATGCATTTGATCTTTTACACAACTCACAGAGCCATTGCTCATAAAAATAACACAAACACACAAACAAGCTAAAAAGCAGGGCCTCTGAGAAAAACTTTACAAGGCAGAATAAGGCTGCTTTCAGGCCTCAGGTGTGTGGGGGCTCATTTCAAAAGTTAGTCTAGTCTTCTCAAAACCGTATTGTTGCAATAAAGACAATAGTAAAACATGAAATTGTAAAGTTGCAATTTTTCTTCTTTGTAAAAAAAATATGGTTATGATAAAATATGACAAAGTCCTTTGCTGCAATTTCCGCCACCCGGATTTGTGAGGGTACATGCTAAATGGGTGGTTTTAAAAAAGGAATGTGTCAAATTTGGACTTGACAGACATAATAAATATATGTTGTATAATGGAACGCTGGCCTTCCTGGTTAAGATGTTAATATGACTGAAGATCAACAACCGGAATTCAGAAGTCTAAGTGAATACACCCCATTTCACAGGATACAATGATCCATGCATTTCATAGGAAAAATAGGTCCTAGTAAAAAGCAAAAGAAAAACCTGAAGAACTAACTATATGTTTGCTAACTTTTGTAAAATAATGAAATGGAAGGGGGCTGTGAGATGGTTGTTGCTGGGTTTTTTGTCGTTGTTGTTTGAGAAGGCATTTAGAAATTAATTGCCCCCTTTTCTTTGGCTCTCCAGACCCCAGACCAATGTACCAGCTCAACCCCATTCTCCTTATACGTGCAAGCAAGGTGCCCAACATTTGTTAATGAAAATTAAGACAGGTGTGCAGAGAACTGCAAGCTACAGCTAATTCAGGAAGTAAATCTTACTGAACACATTAGCACAGGGGTAGGCAACCTTTTTGAGACGGGGGCCGGGTTGCTGTCCCTCAGGGACACACTGGGGGCGAGCCAAAAAAAATAATAATATTTAAAAAAATTAAATACATAAATAAACCAGACAAATGTAGAACAAATTTTCAAATGGAAGACACTTTTTTTTTTAAAAAAAAATGGAGGAACGCAAAAAAAATTTGCTGATTTAAAAAAAAAATGTTAATATAACATGATGTTTGAGGCTTCTATAGACAATGTCCCCCAAAGCCCCGGCGGCATCGGTGGCAGGACTGGGCTGGGGCGGTCCCAAGGCCTCGCCGGGCCGCCTCCGGCCCGCGGGCCGCAGGTTGCCTACCCCTGCATTGCACTTGTTTTTAAACATCTTTAGAATCGTAAGCCTTTACAGACTGCCAAAATAAAGCTGCGTTGGGCTCTTTGGAGGTATGCTGTTTAAATGATGCATGCATCCTAAGAACCGGAAGCTGCACCAAAGCTGCACTCCAGTGCTTAGAATGGAGTGTGGCCTTGGCGCAACCTCTGGATCTTAGGACCATGAAATTAATAAAATACCTCCAAAGAGACCCGAAGCAGCTTTATTTTGGCAGTCTGTAACAGGCCATAGAATCCTAGAGTTGGAAAAAATCCCAAGGGTCACCCAGTCCACCCCCATTCTGCCATGCAGGGATACACAATCAAAGCTATCAAGGTATGTGGAGACATTGCTCAGAGGACTCTGAAGTTTCCACTGTTATCTCATGTTGTTTGAGTCAGCCCGATACAGATACATTGCCATAATATATTGATTTATTGCCCCTTTGGCCAACTGGATTGCCTTGGCTTAAATTTATTCTGCCTTGTTGAGTCTCTCTGGAAAAACACAATGAAACTCACTAGGTGTATCCACACGTCACAGTTATAGTAATTCAATTCCCCTTTAACTCCTGTCGCCCTATACTGTACTTTGGAAATCTGGGATTAGTCTGATGAAGGACTTAGAATTGTTAGTGCACTCCCTTGAATTACAGTAAGAGAACCTTCTAGTAGAGACATCTAAGTACTGTATCTCACAACACTGCAAATCCCAGGACCCCATAAGATGGAACCAGGACAGTTAAAGTGGTAAGAAACTGATGTAATTATGTAGTGTGAAACCGACTGACAAATGAAAGCACATTGCCTTTCATAGGGGTGCATCTACACTGTAGTCATAATGCAGTTTGACACCACCAAGTGCTGCAGCTCTGTCCCATGGAAGGAGAAACTATACTTGCTATACTGAAGCTGTGTAATCTGAAAGGATATTTTAACCTGCATTTTTACCTTCTTTTATTCTGTAACCCCTCTTTATCTGTGTTGGTCTATGACTAATACAGATTCTTTTTCTTCTATCCTATGGGATTTGTAGTTTTATGAGGTCCTTAGCCTTCTCTGACAAGAATGCTGGCGCCTCACAACACTACAAATCCCAGGATTCTGCAGAATGGAGCCATGGCAGTGAAAAGTGGTGTCAAACTGCATTGTTTCCACAATGTAGATGCACTAGAGAGAGCTGTGGCTACGAATCTAGAGACCAGGGTTCGATTCCTTGCTCAGCCATGAAACCCATTGGGTGACCTTGGCCAAGTCACATACTCTCAGCCTCAGAGGAGGGGAATGGCAAACCTCCTCTGAACAAATCTTGCCTGTGATAGGCTTGTCTTAGGGTTGAAATAGGCCCCAAATGACTTGAAGATACACAACAGCAAAACACAGATGCACCAGAGGATGAAGAATGAACTTCATCCCAAGTAAAACCACTCTTGGGAACAAAACTATGCAGTGCAGAAGGAGGTGGCAACTTATGGCTGTCCAGCTGTGGCTGGATTGCAACTCCCAGCATCCCTCAACATTGGCTTTGCTGGAAAAGGTTGGGGGCAGCTGCACTCCATACATAGTTGGAAATTCCCAAGGGCCACATCCTTGGCCTATTCGCCTGCATTAACTTCTTTGCTCTTGGTAGCTGGTCTGCCTAAGGCACCTTCCTTGAACCCCAACCCTAGCCTGAAAAGCCTTTACAGTATTGGATCCGCACTACATAAATAATCCAGTTTGACACCGCTCTGACTACCATGGCTCAATGCTATGGGAATTGTAGGCCTGTTACAGACAGCCAAAATAAAGCTGCTTCGAGTCACAGTGGAGGTATGGTGTTTCAATGATGCATGCATCCTAAGAGTCCAGAAGTCACACCAAAGCCATGCTCCAGGCTGGAGTGTGGCTTTGGTGCGACTTCTGGACTCTTAGGACGCATGCATCATTGAAACACCATACCTCCACTGTGACTCGAAGCAGCTTTATTTTGGCTGTCTGTAACAGGCCGTAGTTTGTTGGGGTACCAGAACTCTTTGACAGAGAAACCTCTGTCTCCCAGAACTACAATCCCAAGAATTCCATAGTACTGAGCCATGGCAATTAAAGCAGTTTCAAATTGGATTGTTTTGGTAGTGAGGATGCACCCTCAGAGACAGGGTGAGCAGATATCCTGAGCAGAAAGGAGGACATGCAGAATGGAAAGTCTTAAAAAAAATGGAAGAAATGACCCAATAAAAGCTCAAAATAGCAATGTAAATCTATGTTTCTGCGTCATGCTCCCAATGGAGGACCTTCAGGAGAAATGGAGGACACGACTCAATAAAAGCTCAAAACCCTTAATACAAATATAAACTCATGCTTCTTAAAGCCAGGCCCCAAAGGGAGGACCTTGGAGTAAAATTGAGGACACTGCCAAATAAAAGCTCAAAACCCTAATAATAATAATGATAATAATAACAACAACAACCTCCAAATGGAGGAACTTCCAGGAAACATGGGGGACACTGACAAATAAAAGCTCAAAATCCCTAATAATAATAATAATAATTTAAAAAACTCCAAATGGAGGGCCTTTCAGGAAACATGGAGGACCCTGACAAATAAAAGTTCAAAACCCTAATAATAATAATAATAATAATAAAACCTCCAAATGGAGGGCTTTCTAGGAAACATGGAGGACACTGACAAATAAAAGCTCAAAACCCTAATAATAATAATAATAATAACCTCCAAATTGAGGACCTTCTAGGAAACATGGAGGACACTGCCAAACAGAAGCTCAAAACTCAAAATTTAATAACAAACTAACCTCCATATGGAGGACCTTGGAGAAAAAATGGAGGGCAGGGCCCCATAAAACCCCCTGCACCCTGAAAACAAATATCTAAATCCATGCTTCTTAATGGAGGCCCTTTTGGAATCCCTCCTGGAGAGAAGGCTGGGATGGAGGACAGGTCCTGGCAAAGGAGGCGGCCCACTAGAGCCCCTGCTCAGAGAGCTCTGCTGCCCCAACAAACTGCAGCCTCCCCCAGGATTCCACAGCAGGGAGGGAAAGCTTCATTCTGCAGTGCAGGTGCAGCCTGAAGCCATGGACTCACCTGGGCAGGGAGAGGCTCTGCAGGAGGCCTTGGGGATGATGGGCTCTGCTGGGGAAAGTGAGGGAGAGAAAGAGAAGCAAAGAGGGAAGGAGGAGAGCTCCCTCCAAGCCAAGCCTTGTCCTCTTCCTCTGAAGCAGCAGCAGAAGAAGCCTTAGCTTGTGGTGGTTTCTCTCTCTCTCTCTCTCTCTCTCTCTCTGTGGCCTTCTTTCCTCCTCTTCTCACACTTCTCCTCCCTCACTACTTCAGGCTTTTTCAAGTCCTTCCCCACACAGGGCCATAAAAAAGGGGTTTTTCCTTTCGTTTCAATGTTTATTCAGACGGTTTATAAGGAAATACTTTACCTTTACTTACCAAAGTAAAGAAGCTGCATAGTCCAACATTCAAACCACTGCAGGAGGCTTGAAGGTGTGTGTACACACACACACTTCTAGTTGAACTTTCTGCAGTTGTAGCAAGGCAGATAAGTCCCTTCAAAACCACTAGTGCTCCTTTCTAGCATAGAAAGCCACTTCTGATCTATCCTATCTGAACCAGACCTTGGGAAAGTTATCTTTTTAACTACAGTTCCCAGAATTCTTCAGTCAGCATAACAGCAGTGCTGACTGGGAGATTCTTGGAATTGTAGTTCAAACCAGTAACTTTTCCAAGTTCTCTGGAAACTCTTTCCATGCCAGCAGATCTCGAAATTAAGATTACTGTCCAGCATGGTGCAATGGTCTGAGCATTGGCTTATAACTCTGGAGACAAGAGTTGGAATGCCTGCAAAGGCATAGAAACCCAGTGGGTGACCACGAGCAAGTCACACTCTCTCAGCCTCAGAAGATGGCAATGGCAAACCCCCTCTGAGGAAACTTTCCAAGAAAATAGGTTTGTCTTAGGGTCGTAATAAGAGCCCATTCACACTCAGAAATAACCGGGTGTGGAAACCGGGTTATTTCCATGATTTGCGATGATCGAATCTTCAGTGGCATTTTATCCTGATTCCTGTTCACACTGGCAACGGGATAAAATGCCATAGAGAGATTTGATTCTGGCAGGAGGAGGAAGAGTGGAGGTGGCAGGATGCTCTGAATGGGATTGACTTTTGAGTTCCCATTGGTAGCTCCCAGAAAAAAAACAATCTGGTTCTTTTGAAAAGAACCAGAGAAATCCCCATTAAAAAAAAAAAACCAGGTTAAGGGGGATTTGCACCACCACCCTCATCCAGGTCAGAAAACCCCGGTGCAAGTGTGAACGACCCCAATTTCAACCGGTTTGGAGCCCTATTTAAAATGTAGTGTGAATGGGGCCTAAGTTGAAAACGACTTGAAAGCACAAAACAGTAACCACAATTTAGGACAAATGATGATTAACCTGTTTTCTTCTTCATGGCAGGATTTCCCCAGAGATATATGTCTCAGCAATCAGACTTGCAAATTAACCCTGTGTTTATGTTCAAATGACCAACTATGAAACTAAACGTATTAAATGCAAGATATCGGTGTACTTTGACAAATTGTCTCTTCCCTGCTATGCTACATCACTTCTGCCCAGAGAAATGGTAGTAGTGCAGGAAGTGTGCCAGACGAGAGCAGGAACCATCCTTCCCAAGATACACCCACAGTAAACGATACTAGGGAACATATAGACTGAACGCTCATATGAAAAAGCAGGGAAGTGAGACGTCACAGAGCAGAACTAGAGAGAGACGTGTGGCAGTAACAGTGAAATGATGACATCTCATTAAGGCCCTCTCATACCACTCTGATAAACAGCTTTGTAAGCAAATCTGCAAAAGCTGCTTGTCGACCCGAATTGTTTGCTAGCTTGACTGCCTACAGATACCTAAGTGAATCATTTGTGGAAAATCAAGAGAGTTGTGAAGAGAAAGAGAGAGTATCAACTTCCTTCCAGCTTATAAACACTTTTCTGCCTGAAAACACTTCTTCCTGACCACAGATAACTTAGCAAGTGACTCTTTCAAAGTCAGCTCTCAACACACAGGAATCCAATAGCATAAATGATGCTAGCAAAAATATTGGAGACAGCAGCCCCCGTTTTTTACCAGCAGCACCACAGTCTAAGTTCTGGTTTTTCAGGAAACCCATAAAAATACAATCTGAAATAATTTTTAATTAGAATACAGTTTCCATACCATGAAAATTAAAAAAATTATTAAGCTCCTCCTGTAACATTCATACTTCTTTTCTCTCTCTCTCTCTCTCTCTCTTTTGCCTTCCACGAAAGGAAACGTGTCTTATTTTTCCATATTTGTATTTCCCATTATTCCCTGTATCATATTTTCTTCTGCCCTGACTGCTCATCTGATATTACTATGCCATGTTTTGAGATTTAAAGGTTTGGATTTCTGCTATTTGAGGCACTAACTGAGCATCTAGAAAACATACCAAGGGGTAGCTATGTTGGCCATGTAGCAAAGTACAATAACATCCTAAAATCCACAAAACAGTAGTTAATCAGGCCTGATGAAGGTATGGTTTCCTTTTTCTTAACAAGCTTCTAGAGATGCCATTTTATCTTTCTGCAGGTGCCCACTCTTGCCACACACAGAAGCAAACTGCACTAGGGGTTGAACTTTGTGCATGTGCCTTCAAGTCACCTGATGATGTATGGATTTCATAGAGGTGGTTTTGCCAGTTCCTTCCTCTGAAATATAGCCTACACCATTATTAAATTTCTGCCTTCACCACGGCTGAGGGCGGTGGTTGCATTATGCCTACAGACAACTTTTGTTTCTTTAACAGAGTGAATGGCTGTGGGGTCAAAGTACTGCTGTTATTCACCTAGCATGTTTTGCCTGCAGCTGTTTTCTCGCTCTCCCCAATGGTAGGGCTGGTTCTGTATGCAAAAGATCTTATAAGATTAGTGTTCTTTGCATACAGGTAGCTTTGTATCCATGCTGATTAAGCCAGAGAAGGGCATTAATGGTTCTCCTTGAAATAAATGCAGTTGCTCTTATGAAGCTATTTGTTTAGATTAAAAAAACTGTAGAGCTCTCAAAATATGGATTACTGAAAAAATTATGCCAGAAATCTTCATAGAAGCCAAGATTATTAAACTGAGGCTGTCGTACTTTGGCCACATCATGAGAAGACATGACTCACTGGAAAAAGCAATAAAGCTAGGAAAGGTGGAAGGAGGTAGAAAGAGAAGAAGGCTGTATGTTAAATGGATGCACTATAATACGGAGGTCATGGGTACAAATTTGCAGGATCTAAGCAGAGCAGTGGGGGATAGGGAGTCTTGGAGATGTCTTATCCACAGGGTCGCCATGATTCGAGATCAGCTCAAGGGCAGTTAACAACAACAAATTAATAAAAACAAATTAACAAAACAGATAGGAGTCCAAAAAGAATGAAACTGGGTGTGTGTGTGTGTGTGTGAGAGAGAGAGAGAGAGAGAGAGAGAATACTAGGAAAATTTTAACGGTTTGATGTCTAGAACAGCTCTGCTCAGTGATTATAATTTTAAAGGACCAGTACTCATGCAGTAGCTATGAGAAGAAGCAGCAAGGCTAGGAGGTTCTGGGCAGTGTTGCCAACAAGCCTCAAAGATATTCCCTGGAATGTTCTACCAAAATCCAAAATCCCTGTAATTCCCCAATATTTACTGGAATATTCAAAGTCCCCAGGAAAAAAAATCCCCCAGATTCCGGGGAATTCTCCAGAAATTAGCAATGCTGGTTTTGGGAGGGATTAGTGGTATCTCTGCTGGGTTTTGGGCCTCAGCAGGCGTTAGATGTCACTAACCTCTGGCTCCTTCAGTTACTTTCTGTGCTTGATGCTGTTTATCAGCCTGTAATCTTACTGTGCACTCTAGCAGAAGTGCAAGATGCCTTCGTATCAGGGCGGCTGTAGTTATTAATATGTCAGTACATTATGGGAGCTTTTTTCAGGACTTTTTCTGAGGGGGGACAGCAAAACTGCATGGTATATAAGTGACAGATGTGCCATGAAGTGGCGTCCCTGCCCCAGATGTCACCAGATGTCACCAGATGTGTGTGGCTTGTGATCAGGGACTGGGGTTCTGGAGGGGGGGCTGGGCTTTCTCAGGGCAGCTGCTAGTTTGTCCTTTCTCCACTGCTGCTGCAGGCCATGCTTGGCCCTCTTGCTCACTGGGGTTGGGGTGCTGGGGTTGGGGTGAAGAACACTCATGAATGTAGAAAAACTGCAAATAATAATAATAAAACCACTATTATTTTTACCTAAGAACACCTCTCTAGGAATCCAGGTCCTCCAGTGCATCTCTGTGGTCAATGTTTGCCAGAAGTTGATCATAGAATCATGCTGGAGGACCTACAAATGCCTAGAGAAGATTTCCTCTAGGAACTGCTCCAGCACAACTCTATAATCAACTTCTGACCGAATTGCATTAGAGGACCTAGAGATTCCTAGAGAGAATGTATTAATCAAATCTGCAAAAGTCAAATCTGCAAATGTGGAGGGTCAACTGTAATCTGTGCCATTATTTAAGCCATTTTAAAGAATTGATTGAGTCTCCCTTATCCAGAATTCCACAATCCAAAATGTTTCAAAATGCAAACCTTTTTTCATGGGTGGTTGAGATAGTGACACCTTTACTTTCCAATGGTTCAATGTACACCAATTTGTTTCATGCACAAAAAAGATTTAAAATATTGTATAAAATTACCTTCAGGTTATGTGTATAAGGTGCATATGTAACAAAATTAATTTTGTGTTTAGGCTTTCGCCCTGTCTCCAAGATATTCCATTATGTACATATATGCAAATACAAGTATTCCAAAATACAAAAAAAAAATTCCAAAATTCAAAACACTTCTGGTACCAAGCATTTTGGAAAAGGGAGACTCAACCTATTTAAAATAATTACCTGTTGTTCCCAGGAGGGGGTGTATCCCTTCCTTTCTCCCTTCAGTAACAGCAAACAGAGCATGCAGTAGACTGCTTTCCTGCAGAAGGCTTGTCAGTAGGGACTTAAGTGCTGCTCTTTCAGGGGATGGAACTGATTTCTTTTTAAATATTACAGCCCTTCAAGAGGACCACAGAAGACATTGACACTGTGGGAAGAATGGTGAGATCTGTCTCAAGGACTTGTTCTTTGAATTTTATATTTATGTTAAAATATAAATTATACTGTATTGTTAAATGCAGCTGCTGGATTGTTGAAGTTGCCCAAATTTCTTAATATAATTTAAGTGAAACATATGAAGAAAATAATTAATTGTTAGGAGTTATTTTTTGTTGTTTGTGTGGTTCTGCAGTGGTAGATGGGAGGTTCACTCTCCCATTTGAATGAACCTCACACCAAACTATTATTGAATAGTGGGTTTTATGCACACATCCTACCATGCCATCTCTGATGCCTAAACAAATCATATTATTAGTACATTCATCTTCTCAGCTGCTATATTTCCCCTGTATTTCTCTCTCACACCCTGGAAGTGGGCAACAACATTAGATACTCTGTGGAGTTTGCATACAGCACTCAGCATTGGGCATAACAACACTGAGCTACTTTATGGCTTTGACATAAATCTGAGACTTACAGCCACAGTTCCATCTCTTTCAGTATGGATATAATAACAATGATCTGCATGGACTGGCAAGATAATTTGTTAAATTATTTAGGGCCTGTACAGACAGGCCAAAATAAAGCTGCTTTGGGTCTCTTTGGAGGTATGCTCTTTAAAATGATGCATATGTCCTAAGAGGCCAGAAGTTACGCCAAAGCTGTGCTCCAGTCCTTAGGGCTGGAGAGTGGTTTTGGCATGGCTTCCGATCTCTTGGGACACATGTATCATTTAAAGAGCATACCTCCAAAGAGACCCGAAACAGCTTTATTTTGGCCTGTGTGTTCAGGCCCTACATTTCATTGGGAAGGGGACTGATAAAACTGACCAGTACCCAGCAGATTTCAAAATAAAACTTTAAAAAGTAATGAACTTTTGTCTGTGCTACTATTATCTGAGGTGGAGTTGGGTGATGCAAATGCTACTGTCTAATCACATAAAATCCCAGGTTTGTTTATTTTTTTTAATGGGGCAGCAAGCAGTTACCTGAGAAAACCAACCTATTGGTTTTAAAATGAGTGAGGAAGTTCTGCAACAGGAGTGGGAGTATGAAAATATTGGTGCTAATCATTGTCATGACTTAATTCATTGGCTTAAAATACTAAAATACTGCCTGAACAGGTCAGGTAGTTACAAAACCAACAGTTGCAAAATAGCGGTTGCACATTTTGCCTCATACCTGAACTTCTGTTAAAAAGGGAAAGATGCTACAATAAGAAAGCCTTCTGCAGGGAGATGCACCTAAATACTCCGAAGGCACCAGATACCATCTGACTTCGGAAGCTAAGTAGAGTCTACCTTGGCTACAACCTGGATGTGAGACTGCCAATGAATGAATATTAGGTGCTGTGGGCTATGTTTCCGAGGAAGGAACTGGCAAAACCATCTCTGACTATTCCTTGTCTAAGAAAACCCTGTGAAATTCATGGAGCCACCATAAGTCGGCAAGCAACCTGAAGGCACATACTCTCACACATTAGAAGTGGGAATCATAAAACCCTCCAGTTGTTGTGGAACTATACGTCCCAGCATTCATGAACAGTGGTCACTATGCCAGCTGAGGCTACTGGGAATAAATGTTCAACACCTGAAGGCCTGCATGATTCCTCCCACCCCAGTCTAGATGTTATTGCAAGCATTCCCATAACTATAAAAGCCATACTGGAACTAAAATCACACACACACGCACAAAACTTGGATTAGGACTCTGAGAAATCAAGGTTTAAAGTCCCACTTGGTCATGGAAATTCACTGGGTGAGCTTGTGCAAGTCAGACTCCCTCATCTTCAAAAGCTAGGACCTGGGAAACCCACTCTAAACACATCTTGCCAAGAAACCCCCATGATAAGGTCATCATAGGTTGGAAATGACTTGAATGCAAACAACAACAATCATGATGTGTGCTCTTATCCAAACTAGTTTGTCAGCTGGAGAATTTACCTCTGAAATCTCTCTCAACCTCTTCCTAACTAGCTCTCTGTATGGGACTGTGTACATTTAAAAATAAGTTTAAAATCCCAAGACAAACTCCACTCCTTCCCACAGCCCATTCTCATGAAAACCCATGTTTAGAAGGTAATGGTAAGTATCAGTTGGTCACAATGCACAGCTGCTGCTGGTATACGCAACATACAAATAGCTGATATAGTAATTATTTTCATTACCATTACTGTTTTGTTATTATTGTCATGTGCCTTCAAGTTATTTCCAACTTATGGCAGCCCTAATGTGGAGCTATAATGGGAGTTTCTTGGCAATTTTCTTCAGAACGGTAGAATTCAAATACCTGTATATAGCTGTGTTAGTCTGTAGAATTAGTATGTAGAGAGATCTTGTAGCACCTTTGAGACTAACTGAAAGAAAGAAGTTGGCAGCATGAGCTGTCCTAGACTTCAATCTACTTTCACGGATGCATTTAGTGAAGTGGAAACAGACATATATGCCATTGGTATGTGAGAATGCAAATTCAAATTCAAAGCCTTTGTATATGAAAATGAAGTAGCAAGTCCAGTTTTAATGATGGTCGTTAGTGAACAAAAAGCATTAGGAACTGGCCAATGTGTATGGAAATGAAGAAGCAAGACCAGTTTGGCTTTGGAAACTACCCTGTAGGTGGGAAGAATAAGATGAGTATAGGACGCCCCCCCCCCATGGGGTCAGAGATGTGTGTAATGAGTCAGGAAGCCATTATCCCTGTTCTTCAGAGTGGGTTTGCCATTGCTATCCTCTAAGGCTGAGAGGGAGTATGACTTTCCCAAGATCACACAGTGGGTTTCCATGGCCAGGCTGAAATTTGAGCCCAGGTCTCTCAGAGTCCCAGGCCAACGCTCAAACACTACATGGGCTCTCCCTTGAACAGATTTAACAAGCAATAAAGAAATCTTGCCTGTTTCATACTGAACTTATTTTTCTCTCTGCCTAGGCAGGAATACCAATGACTATTCCACACATTAACATATAAAACAGCTATGTCAACTCACCTTGAACCAATTTTGCCAAGAAACCCCTGTCATGGGCTTGTCTTAGGGTCAGGTCCCAGGCATTGCATAATTGTCACTTGCTATTTGATGTTCTTTTGTTGTCTGTTTTATTGAATCATTTCCTGTATTTTTATGTATTTTATATGTATTATCCTACTAGACAGGCCCCTTCCCCACCACCACTCCCTTCTCCTTTCGTTTCTTTTTAGATTGTAAGCCTGAGGGCAGGGAACCGTCCAATTAAAAAGATTGAATGTACAGCGCTGTGAAAATTTACAGTGCTTTATAAATAAAGGTTAACAACAACAACAATAATAATAATAATAATAATAAAATATTTGAACACAATGCGATTCACAAATCTTTTCAAATCCAGTTTGCTATGAGAAGAGGTTGCCAGCAGAGGGCTCATGATACCCGATAATATAAAAAAGAATAATGCCAGAAACATTCCTCCTATTGAATCACTAATAGCTGCAAAAATATTGCCTTCTCTGTCATCAGAAATTAGATGTTAGAAATTAGAAAAACAGAAATCTGAGGACAGACTCTCCAAAGTAAGCTGATGTTGTCTAACACTTTCATAGGCCTCGTCTACTGGATGTGTATATGTGCCTTCAAGTCATCTGTTATTGTGACCCCTTGAATTTCACAGAGTTTTCTCAGGCAAGGAATACTCAGACATGGTTTTGCCACTACCTTCCTCTAAACATAGTCCACAGCACCAGGTATTCATTGGTGGTCTCCCATCCAAGTACTAAACAGGGCTGGCCCTGCTTAGCTTCCAGGTCCAGACAGGATCTAGTGCCTCTAGGATATTTAGGCAGCTTTTACATAAGCATAAAAATTAGATGGGAGATTCCTCGAGTGCTAGACAGGATACGTGCACCACTGCAGTCCAGAGATGCTGAAATTCTGTTTTTTAATGTGGGAGGAAAGAGGAGGTCATTCATAAGTAGTCCCCTGCTTATAGTCTGGAGTGGTACAGTCCATTGGCTAGCTTCCGCAAACATTCATAGAAGTTGTAAATACCATGGCATGGATAAATCTGACTTTAATATTTTATGCATCTTTATATTTGAGGATATTATCTGGTCCCTCCATAACTGTCTTTTCAAATCTTAGGTTTCTTCTAATCTCTTGATTACAATTTCCATTTTGACTGATGATTGAACCAAGATGTTTAAAATCTTTATTTTGATGTCTCTATCATGAATTTCTAAGTTATGAAAATCAGTGCTACACAATGGAGATTATCACACAGGGGACAGGACATCCTTGTCCTGTCCCAGTTCAGTCCTTCCTGTGCACAGGGATTTTCACACAACGACGTCATTATCGCGTCCATGCCATGTTCTTATCACATGATTGCGATAAAATTTTCAGCGACACTGCTCTTATCCCGTCCTCCTCTATCCCTGAAGTAGCATAGCCACGCCAGATTGTATTAACAGAAACTTGCATTAATACAATGACAGGGCCACTGACGGGAGAAGGACTGGATAAGCACGGATGCGATAAGGACGGGGTAAGGATGGGAGCGATCTCTCCTTACCTCATGTTATAATCTCCAATGTGTTAGTCTATGGACCAGTGAAGATATGCAAGGCATTGGCTGCTGGTCCCTGGTCAATTTCCTGGAGAGAAAGAAATATCTGCTGACCATGAACCCGTAATTTTATTATGCATCTCTTCTGCCAGTTTCCTGTATACCTAATATCTTTGACCTTTGGTGGTATTTAAAGGGGAAAGCCAGCATTCCTAACATTGGGGAAATGAACTGTGGGATCTTCCATTTTGCCATAGGGCTTTTGTGAAGAAACCCATGAGACCTGTAGTTCAGGCTGGAACAAAGGTAGCACTTTGTGGAACAGGTCTTGCATCCAACAGAGACGTTTGGAATCTCATTCAATATATTTCCCAGTGAAACAGAATCATAGAGTTGGAAGAGACCACAGGGGCCATCCAGTCCAACCCCCTGCCATGCAGGAAATCCAAATCAAAGCATCCCTGACAGATGGCTATCCAGCCTCTGCTTAGAGACCTCCAAAGAAGGAGACTATCACCCTCCAAGGGAGTGTGTTCCACTGTCGAACAGCCCGTACTGTCAGGAAGTTCTTCCTAATGTTTAGGTGGAATCTCTTTTCCTGCAGCTTGCATCCATTCTTCTGGGTCCTGGAGTAGCAGAAAACAAGCTTGCTCCCTCCTCAACATGACATCCTTTCAAATATTTAAACAGGGCTATCATATCACCTCTTAACCTTCTCTTCTCCAGGCTAAACATCCCCAGCTCCCTAAGGCGTTCCTCATAGGGCATGGTTTCCAGACCCTTCACCATTTTAGTTGCCCTCCTTTGGACATATTTTAGGTTGTCCAAGGAAGGGCACAAGGTTGAAGGTGCATGCAATGATATCCTCTCTTACTTTTGTGTCTTCTTGTAAGTTTCTATTTTTTACTTTTCAAGAAGCTACTTTAGGATAATGTAATTTGTAAAGCACCTGCATTATCTCTTGTTTTTGAGTGGTTCAATGATCCTAAAAGGCCTCATTCATTAATGAAAAAGTGATTTCATCTCTGTTTGGAAAGGAGCTGTTTGCATGCCAAGATGTTACAAGGTTCAGGTCTGTAAGAGTCCTGCTTGGTTTATTGAGCTTCCCCTGAACTATGGCCAGCTTTTAAAATAAAATTTAGTATATCTTCATTATGCCTTTGCCTTCTTAGATCCTCTTACTTGGTTTGTTTGAAAACTATGGTCTTGAATTTTTCTTGCTGGGATCTGGGCTTTTACATCTGGTTTGTGTGAAAACAAGGACAGATCTGCTCTTCCTGCCTCCTATTTCCTAACATTCCTGTCTTGTACACACCAAGAGAGGCACTGAAATGGCACTTTCCATGAAGCAAATCTAGCAATTCTACACCTTGTTGAGGTCATCAGTACTTAGTGTCTCATCCTAAACAAGACAGTTTTTCACACTTGCTGGGTATTATAGCAATAGCAAGTACATTTCTATACTGCTTATCAGTGAACTACCACTCCCTAAGTCAGTGGTGACGAACCTATGGCACGCATGCCAGAGGTGGCACTCAGAGCCCTCTCTGTGGGCATGTGTGCTGTCGCCCCAGCACAGAGTTTGCCAGAGGGACATGACACTTTGTGATAAATAAGTGGGTTTTGGGTTGTAGTTCGGGCAGTCGGCCTCTAAAAGGTTCTCCATCACTGCCCTAAGTGGTTTACAATGGGTACTCATTTTACTGACTTACATAAGGATGGAAGGCTGAGTGGACCTCGGAGTGCTGCCTGGGGTCAAACTTACAACCTTGTGGTTTCAATTCTGGCATTCAACCACTGCACTACCAGGGTATTAGCAGAGTTGGACCTGCATGCTCCAAGGTTTTACAGAGAGGAGCTCCTGGTACTGGAATATGAAGACTTGCACAAATGTTTGCAGCTTGTGGGTTTGTTGAAGCCATGAGGAGTATTTCATGATTGGGTACAAGGAGCTTGAAAGGAAACTGCAAATGGCAATGCACTCTCACTTTTCTACAAGATTCTATGAACGGGTGGAATTGTCCTCATTTGTGGAGGATATCCAAGGACAAAATGGAACATCAAAGCCTTTGTATTTGATTGCATTAAGGTTATTGAGGGAACACAGGACCTGAGATTTCCTGGTGTATTTAGCAGAACAGACCACTATGTCTCTTATTTGGTTGAAGTGAAAGGGCCTTAGTGCTCAAGCCCTGCACCTGTGCTGTGGTCAATAACATGGTCTGTAAGTTCTGGACAGATTTTGGCTATCCAGTTGACCAATAAAGTGACCATCTCCCCTCCCTGCAAATTCTGCAGAAACATGGGTTAAACTTATTACTGAAATCCCTAGACTTGGTTTGTGGTTATGTAGTAATTTAACCCCTTTATTCTGTTCTCCATGGATGTACTCAGCTCTAGCAGTTTCATGAGAGGCTTATATTGATTAGATAAAGTGCAGTAGCTCAATCCATCTGATCTGAGTTGTTGTAGCAGACCTTTTATTGGTTCCTCAGGAACTAGGTCACCTTTGTTTTTGGCTTTTTTGGCACCTTTAGTAGTGCCATGTTGTAGGCCACTAGCAACTCATCTGAGGCAAAAACTCAAATTGACCTTTTGGTGGAAAATTCAAGACAAGATTTCATTCAGTCAATTGTTCTGTAGTTTGTTTTGTTCCTTTATGCAGGATTGCTGCTTGGTGAAAATAGAATTTTTTAAAAGGGGCTTTAATTTTGAAATTACTGTGTACAGGGCAGATTAATAATGCTTCCATCTGTATTGGTAGGTAGCCACACCCCTGTCATTCATTAACTCTAAAAAGGTTTTATAGTATGCTGTTTTAAAACTCAGTGTGGTTCTTTTATAGCATTTTATATTTGGTTGTTCTCACATCCCCACCTCCCAAGTATAATAATATTCCATATTTCCAATAGAGAATGTACAACACAACATTTAAAATCTTATGTTTGTTAGTTCATGGAACTCAGCATGGTATAGTGGTTTAAAGGCTAGATTATGACTCTGGAGACAAGGGTTCAAATCCTTGTTCAGTTATGGAAACCCATTGGGTGATCTTGGGCAAGTCACACTCTCTCAGCTACAGAGGAAGGCAAAGGCAACCCTCCTCTGAGCAAATCTTGCCAAGAAAACTCCATTATAGGTTTGTCTTAGGGTCAGATAAGTCAGAAACAGCTTGAAGACACACACAAAAACAAAAGTGCTTTCTATATCCTTTTGTGATGGATTGATACTATTGCAATGCATATACATGCTGCATCCTTGGGGATGGAGAAGCCTTCAGCCAGTGTTGTGCGAACACCTGTCTGCTAACCCAACAGGACATTTCTGGTCTTCTCTCCTGATTCTGCTGATGGAAACAGTTCCATCAGTAGAATAACCCATTAGATCCTGGCTACAGTGATATGTGCAGAGGAAGGGGTATGGGAAGGTAATACAGTATGTGGCAGGTTCTCAGTCACCACACTAAATGAATTTACAGAACTGAAGAGGCCACACATCAGTTATCTCATTTAATTTTCTTTGCAACTTTTCTCCTTCCACTCTATATTTTTTAAAATAAAACTTAACAGAACAGAACAGAACAAAATAAGCATCCCACAACATAGCACAATTACTAAAATAAGACAAACATACAATCACTTTGAAGGGTATTTTACACTCGTAATGTACGCTATAATCCTTCAGTTCTTCCTCTTTCCACTGTTCTTCCAACTTCTGTTATGGAATTCTTCTGTAACTGGATTCCAAATGTCTGAAGACTTCTCAGAATTTGTAGTCAATTCCACAAAATACAGCTGCTAAATTACTATGACCAGCAGTAGAAACTGCATCTGCCAAGTCCTTAAACTACACTGGCTTTTGGTTTGTTTCTGAGTGTAGTTTGAAAGACTAGTGGTGCTTAGCAGGGTCAGCCCAAGTGAATCTGCTGCTGACAATGTCTCATTTCCTCCGTAGCTCAGGAAACACAATTGCCATAAGGCTTATATTATTTTGGCATGTTACGCAGAAAAAACTACAAGCATCTCTCCCCATCTCTAGAATGATGGGAGGGAAATGGGATGGGGGGGGGGAATACAAAGTCATGAGAAAGAAAAACACAACAGTCAAACAGAAGTACAAGTACAGTAATCAGTTTGGTAGATGCGCTTTCCTTTTCTTTCAGCTGAGAGATGCTACTGATATGGGATGCTAACAGATGTCTAAGGGCCCTTTCACACTACACAGTTCTAGCACAATGATTCCACTGTAAAAGACATGGTTACAGTGGGCCCTTGGTATCCGCTGGGGTTTGGTTCCAGAATGTTACCCCCATCCATAGATACCATAGATGCTCAAGTCCTATTAAATACAATGGTATAGTATAATGGTGTCCCTACATAAAATGGCAAAATCAAGGTTTGCTTTTTGGAATTTATATCTTTTAAAAAACATTTTCAAGCCATGCATGGCTGAATCCATGAATACAGAATTTGTGGATGTGGAGGGCTGGCTGTTCATCCTAGGAAACACGAACATATTTCCTTGCCCTCTATAATTCCCAGTTGGGCCCACTACACCTTAGTTAAGAAAGGGGTTTTTGAATAGAAAGGTATAGATGTGAAGAGAGAGTGTGAAGAATTTCCCCTTCTTTTTAAAGCGTTTTGGGTGTTACAGTCACCCATACTACTCAGTTGTAGCACTTACGTTTTCTCTTTAACTGCCATGGCTACATCCAATGGAAACTTGGCATTTTTAGTTTGGCGGGACATTAGAGAAATATCTATATATCCCTCCCTAAACTGCAGATCCCAGAATTCTATAGAATGGAATCATGGCAGTTAAAGGGGAGACACAATGTTATAATTGTGAAATGTGAAAAAGCCATAGATTTTTAAAACTGATATCTCAGAAAACTGGGAAAAGTAGAGAAAACCACATCTCAGATTATCAACTGCCAAGGTTTTAACAACGCAAACTAATAAAAAATGCCCCATAACAAAGTTCAGACATATATCACAAAAGTTTGGGCACAGTGTGCAGATGCATTTATCTGAACGGTTTGTGTGTAAGGTCTATTTCTTATACTAAAGACAAATTTGTGGGCTAAGCGTAGCAAAGGGCTGTAGCTTGGTGGCAGGACTTGCACTTGACATGCAGAAGATCTGAAGATCAACTCGTGGAATTTTCATTCAGGGCTAGGAAATAATTCTGTTTGAAACCCAGAGAGTCACTGAAGACAACACTAGGTTAGGTGAACCAATGGTATAACTCAAAGTAAGGAAGGTGATGCGGTCAGAGGCACCTTGTTCTACAGTCACACGTTTCTCTTTTTAGGCCAGTCTGTTGCACCTGGCTCTGACTGGTGAGACGTTGACTAAGAATCATAGAATAGTTGGAAAAGACCTCAAGGGCCATCAGGTCCAACCCCCTGTCATGCAAGAACACAGAATCAAAGCACCCCCCCCCCCATAGATGGCCATACAGCCTCTATTTAAAAACCTCCAAAGAATGGGACACCACCACACTCCAAGGGAGTGTGTTCCACTGTTGAACAGCTCTTAATGTCAGGAAGTTCTTCCTAATGTTTAGGCTGACTCTTTTTCCCATTGTCCCATGTCTTAGTCTGTGGAGCAGCAAAAAACAAGCTTCCTCCATCCTCAATATGACATCCTTTCAAATATTTAGCTCATATTACCACTTAACCTTCGATTCCTCAGGCCAAACATACCAAGCTCCCTAAGTCACTCTTCATAGGGCATGGTTTCAAGACTTCTTGTGAGTAGAAGGTATATAGATTTTCTAAACGAGTATCTGTCTCTGCCAGCACCCCCTCTACACACATCTTAATGACAAAGACCAAGATTGCATTTAACACTGTTGTCCAAAATATTTAAGTGGAGGCCCAGTAAGGCAACAGACACATGCCAGCTGGGCAATGAGATGATGGAACTCTCCTGGCATGCACCCCATTCAGTCAATGGCCATTTGAGTCAGGACAGTGACTGTTAGTCAGGGAAAGAAAGTTGTGCATCTGAAAAAGTACTTTCACTAGTGTAACTCCAGTTATGCTACTGTAAATCACCAAAAGGAGTCTGGTCAAAAGAAAAATGATTAAATATTGATTAAACCTTTGAGGACTATAGCCCACTTCATCTAATGTGTAATCCAATAAACATAAACTCTGCCCACACCTGCCTTAAGAGATACTGGGGAAGAAGGCAAAGATGATTTGAACTTTGTCCCATGGATGACTAGTTGGAATGGAATCCATTCCATCTCTGAAGAGCACACTTTGATCCAGAGGCTAAGGTGAGTGTGATGCATATATCCTCAGAATTCCTATCAAAGAAATCCTGAAAACACAGAGCCTCTCTCTCATGCAGCTGACAACCAGACAATATTCATCTTGCCAACACTACTCTCAACAGCGGAGCAAATGTTCTTGGGTAATTTCCTAACATTAGAGCCCCCTAGTTAATCAGGTGTAACATGAAGCTTTGACATGATTTACAGCATGCTGGTAGCTTGTACTGTAAGGGCTTTGTACTGCTCCATGTATTGTATAATAGTGTTAAGCTGTCCCTGGACAAGACTCCATTGTAAACAAGCTATCTAGCTCAACTGGGATATCCTGTAAAAATATTATAATGAAAACAGACTCTGACATCACTCTAAAGAGCCAGTGTTCTCTCTGTTCAGGACTCCAAAAACCACCCGGCTACCGTCTGTAAAGAACATTAAATGCAGTCATTTAACCCTGATGGTGCTGAATGAATTGTCTGCTCAGAAAATTTAATTTCTCAGTGGTTCACTCTTCAGCCTCTCATCCACAAATGCACGCAATGATTTAGTTCTGATTCCCCAGCAATTTGGTCTGAAATTTTTAGCAGCTTCAGGATGTCTGGGAAGACTTTTAGACACACAAAGTTGTGATGTTGGCAGACATACCCATTATAATGAAAACAATAATGGTGAGGAAGTTAATTTGCTATGAACTAGCAATATATTCTGGGAGTACAACACACATTGTTCTAAAGTTATTAATTTACCAAGGATGATTGTTTCACTTCCACAACCATTTAATTTTTAATCTAGTGTGCTGCTCTTTATCTTATTTGCTGGCTAAAAGTCACAATATAATCAATTGGGTTAGTTAAGTAATAGGACTGACTAATTTTTATATTGAACTTTTGGGTTACTCAGAACTCAATCTCAATTTGATATTCATGTAAAAGACTTTAAAGAAGAACACATTGATATCCAGTTATGAAAGGGCTTTGACTAAGGACTATCTTAGGATCTTATCACACTGGAGGAAAGTGCCCAAATCCCATGGATAAACAGGATTTAGGTCCTGGGAATATCCTGCAAAAGCGGAATTGTTTTCAGACACATCGGGCTAACTGAGCATTAACCTGACATTAACCCATGCAGAAAGTGGGCAAAATCAGCTGCTTTTTACTTTCAGGAAAATCCCAAAGATAAAAAGTGGCCAATTTTGCCCACTTTCTGCACAGGTTAATGTTGGGTTAATGCTCAGTCCCACAAACGGGATATTCCCAGATTTAAATCCCGTTTATCCATGGGATTTGGGCACTTCCCTCCTGTGTGATAAGGTCCTTAGACACACTTCAAAAGGATGTTTTTGCTATGGAACATTGCACTGTGATGGGGGTAAGAGTCATGGATCCCAGAATAGGGTAAAGGCAAGGGGTCGCTAGCCCCCCTATGACTAAGCTGGAGGACTGAATACCCCTAAAATGACTTGTCAAAATTGGACCACCAAGATTCTTTAAAAAATTGAGCCTCATTAAAAATGAGCCTAATAAAAGTGAGCCTCATTAAGAACGATCAGGCAGAAGTATACTAAATTATCAAGCATTAAGAAATGCATTATCAATTATTAAGACATATTAAGACAGCTGCTGTGGACCCTTCCCAGGAATAATAAAGACTGCCTGTCCTCTATCTTGTGGAGACTTATCTGGGAGTAAGCTCCACAGAACCCATGGTCACTTTTAAGCACATAACAGAAGAGAAAATATTTTGACCTCTCCAAGTACTTACAAGTATGCAAAAATAATAAGGAACTGCATGCCAATGCTGCCCTATCCTCTCCCATTATTTAAAAACGGTTTTGGGTTCCCTGGTATGAGCAAACTCATGGTGGAAGTTAATTTGCACCTTAAATATCATAATAACACTTAATTTTGACAGCATTTAACTGCATGTAAAAAAATGCTGGGTTCCATCTTGCCAAAACCTTGTCTCCTCCAAACCACATCTTGTGTCTTGATCATGCCACTCTGAATGACTGCCTAACCATAGTCTCTGACTGCACAGACCAAATTGGATAGGGAATTGGCTCCTGAGGGGAGGCTGGATCTGTTCTAAAAGACACTTGAAGACTTGGTAATAAAATACAGTAAATAGATTTTTGTTAATGTATTTGGATCCACTGTGGCTTGACTGTATTTAGGCTAAATGGTGGTTGAGAGCTTTTCATTCTGCTCCCATGCTTTCCTATCCTGCTCTATTTTTGCCCCATCTGTGCCTCATAATGGTCTGGAACGACAACACCATGATGTATGTGTCAATAGTAGTTATTTTGCAGCACACTTTATTAAGCTGGTGCATTGGGATGCCATCCTAGGTCAGCACAAAACACTAACATCTTGCAAAAGAGTGACAACATTTGTGTTGGTGGCACTGCATGAAATTCTAAATGTTTGCCAATCAGTTGGCATTGGACTGAAACCATGAGTTGTCTTTGAAGTATTGCAATTTAGTTAGCACATAATGTATATGTGTGCCTTTAAGTTGCCCATGATCTCATGGCGACCTGATGTATTTCTTAGTCAAGGAATACTCAGAGGAGTTTATGCCAGTTCCTTTCTTTGAAATATAGCCTACAGCATTTGGTGTTCATTGGCAGTCTCCCATTCAAGTAGTAATCAGTGCTGACCTTGCTTAGCTTTCAAGATCAGACAGGTTCTAGAACCTTTAGGGTGTTAAGACAAATAGTTAGCACATTAAGAAAGAATTAAGATGTCAGTGTTAATAAGCATTATTGTTGTTTTGCAAGAAGCCAAGTGATGGCCTTAACAAAGGACGGGTTTGGACATACACTGGCAAACTTCCTTCTCCTGGTTTTAAATGTCATATAAGGGCTCATTCCCACATATTTAAACCGGTTTGTGATTTGCTTTTGCTCCATGTTGGTAAATCGATTCCAAAAGGTCCGTCGTTCCCACTATAAAAGCGGATCTTTTTATTATCCCCTTGTAAACTCTTATTTTTTGGCACGATTGTCATCCCCACTAGTTTGTGCCACTTCAAAATGCATGTCAATCATCTGTGCGTCATCAGTGATGAAAGCGGTAGCTTGGGCAGCTCAGCTTGGGAATGATAGATAGATAGATAGATAGATAGATAGATAGATGATCCTGTTGGGGCATGGAAAGACGCACTGTGTCCACCATGACCACCTGTAGAGATGAACCACACTGACAGGACACCAGGGAGAAGGAATCTGAAGGCCAAGAAGGAAAATATTTCTTCACTACTGCAAACAGCCTTGAGCTCCTGGCTTGAGAAATAACGACAAGAGCACTTCAAGCCTTCACTCTACACGAGGGCTTTAACAAATAAGTTACTCTGTCAACCAAACAACCATAACAACAAAAACAGAGAGGCAGTTACTCTAACAGCAACTGTCATAACTGACACTCTCTCTCAGAAGAACACTGACTGCATCAACATTCCATAATGCAAGTGTCAACTGTTAACTGCCACTGGAACTGTAATAGGTTCTGCTGCAGCTCCATCTTGTAGTCACATACATGTCATTTCCTAACAGATCCGATTCATTGGTTTTGAACTACTTGCCTCACTATGAGCTGCCGTCAGATTGCCCAGGTAATTGCAAGTACTTACAATGCCAATGAATCGAATCTTCTATCAATTTTAATTTTTTTAAAAAATCATGCACCCATAGGTCACACCACAAGCACAAAGGCAGCGCTGAGAGGGGTGGTGGTGGAAGGTGGATCTATCAAAAGCTGAGGAGGGATGGTAAACACCCCTCTGCCATTAGTCCTTCCCCTCCAGAATAATGCAATTCAGATCCATCGTTCCCACTTGTTGAACATGCTTTGGAATTGATTGTTTTTAAAAGAACCATCAAATAACTAATGTCAGAAAAGAGTGGGTGTTTTGCGTTTGCCTTGCTTCATCACAATTGAAACTGATCACAGTAGGATCGGAACTGGTTTCAAATAGGAAAGATGGTCATATAATTGGTTTCAAATAGGAACGACGGTCACCAATTCGCTTTAAATCATAGTGGGAATGTGGCCTAAAAATAGTTTAACAATTGCTTCTTCCATGTGCCCCCCCCCCCCTTCTCTGCTCAACATCTCATTTTGCCTTTTGGACTCCTGGATTTGGATGAAGATTGCAACTAAATGACTTTCACTAAATGACAGAAAACTTTGTTAAAAAAACTAATTGCAGCAGAAATTACTAATAAAAGGTTTTGTGTTCAGTATATATGTAGTTTGGAGATGGGTACATAGAATTCTCAGGTGGAGAGCTGCAGTGCCTCACCAAACTACAACGCCCAGGATTTCATAGGATGCAGTGGAATCATAGTACTATAACTGTTTAGCATGAAAAGCCCCCATGATACCAATTAATTTTTTATCTATTAGGATAAATGTGTGTGTGTCTTTGTATATATTCTCTTATCCAGAAGGCAGCTTTCAGAACAGAGCCACCTTCTATTGTGTGCTTATATTTTAAATCTTAATTTTACAATACAAAATGCCCACAGAATTAGACTATAGCATTTCATAGTAATGCAGTCATTCTGGCTGAAATTATTTTAATGATACCAGAATTTCTATGGCTTTCCACAACAACGGTTGGATTTCACTCCTCATGGCATCATCACAGCTATGAGGCATGTGAACTTTTTGTCACTATGAAAATTAATCTCCCAACAGAAGTTTCAGGAAATGTACCAGATCAGATGTTGAAAAAGATAGATCGGAATGTGCTAGGGAACTGTACTGTATAGTACAAATACAGTACTGCAATATGGGACCTCATAGTATCCTCCCCCCCTTATTATGTTCTAGGAGTAATAGTAGTGCTGTTGAATTTAATAAACAGCTAAAGCTTTGAAGCGCTTCCATAAAACCGCTTAGTACTTCATTTGTTTAAAATAAAATCCTATTATGAGATTAAAACATTGGCATGATTTTCCTTCTGGAATCAAAGTACTTAAAGCTATGACTGTATGAAATATATCAACATCGTTGACCACCAATGTTTTGTTTCTGTGTAGTTTTAAACCAGTTTTAAACCAAGGCCCCATTCCCACTGGCGATTTGCCCTGGAAGGAACTGGGCAGATTCGGGGGGGGGGGGGCTCCCGAATCTCTCTGTAAGCAAGTGCCCTACAAATCAGGGGCATTTTAACCCAAATGCCCCTTGGGAAATCGGGTTTAACATGAAGACACTTGCTGTCAATCAAGCGATCGTCATAGGTGACGTTTCCAGCACTCATTGGGGCATCGGAAGTGTGCTTCCCCCTCCTTTTTTTTAAAGGACCAGGCACCAAAATGTGCACATTTTGTCAAATTTAAAAACCTTGTGTGTGTGTGTGTGTGTGTGTGTGTGTTGTGGGCATTTGGGTCAGTGCAGGTTATGATCTGCCCTTGGCCCCATTTTCAACCCCAAAATGCAAGCTAATTCCATCTCTGCATCCTGTATCCCCCTCCTTGCCACCCCAGAATGCCTCATACGCATGCAATAATAATAATAATAATAATAATAATAATAATAATAATAATAATAATAATAATAAATTCCTCACCTCGGAATGCCAGAAAAGGATGCCATGCCATGTATTCTTTAGGCAACCCCTGAATTCCTTAGAGACAGTAGCAAAAGCATGTATCAGTTTGCCAAATTGGAAAGAAACTTTTGTAACATTTGCATTGTAGCATTCATTCACAAAGGAAAAAAAGTTTTTTGCAAAGTACTCTTAGCAACATTTCCCCTTTTCTGGAAGCGGGAAAATGAAAGGGAAAGTGAACAAGCAGCTAGCCACGTTCTATCTATCTATATATCTACCTGAAGTCAAGAGCGCCTGTTATCAGCTTCGGCTGATATGCCAACTGCGCCCTTTTCTGGAAGTAAGGGATCTCGAGACTGTTGTACATGCGCTGGTAACCTCACGCCTTGACTTCTGTAATGCGCTCTACATGGCAAATTCGGATTGTGCTTGATTCGGAAACTGCAATTAGTGCAGAACATGGCGGCCAGAGTAGTGTCAGGAACATCGAGGAGGGACCATATTACTCTGGTATTAAAGTCCTTCCACTGGCTGCCTATTAGTTTCCAGGCCCAGTACAAGGTGTTGGTTATCACCTTTAAATCCCTAAATGGCTTGGGTCGAAACTATCTCAGGGGCCGCCTCCTCCCATATACAGTAATCCTCCCCGCACACTCCGGTCTTCTGGGAGGAATTTGCTGCAGCCTCAAAGATCTAGGCTTTTGGCTACTTCCCAGAGGGCTTTTTCTGTTGTCGCCCCCAGATTATGGAACGACCTGCCGGACGAGATCCATCAATTGACATCTTTAGACAGCTTTAAAAAGGCTGTCAAGACGGATCTCTTCCGGCAGGCCTTTCCTGGATAGATAATCCCGGCCTCTTCTCATGAGAATCCCCAAAGTCCTCCCTGGAAATTTAAGTAGAATGCTACCGCAGTTTACTATTTTGTTTTGTTTTGTTTTGTAATAATGTGTATGTGTTGATGTTGTTTTAATTTGTTGGTTTTAATTATAATTGATTTAATAACTTTTTAAGGGGAGGAGGGAAGTAGATTTTGATGTATAATGTATAGTATTTTATTACTGTTAGCCACCCCGATTGACCTCAAAGGGGCGGGATATAAATAAATTTGTATTATATTATTATTATTATTATTATGAAGCAAAAAACATGCACGTTTTTTGACAAAAATAATTTAAAAAAATAAAAAGGGGGGGGGGGAAGGTGCCTGATGGGAGCTCTGTTCATGCCCTGCCTCTGACCTGACCTGAACTGACCTTTTTCCTCCTACTTACATTCTCTTCAGAGGAGGTTTGCCATTGCCTTCCACTGAGGCTGAGAGAGAGTGACCTGTCAGTTCCAACTAAAATACACCCATGGAATCAATTGGAAATAAAAGGGAAATGCAGCACAGGCATTCTGACTGTAGCAGCCACATATAACACTAATAATAATAATAATAATAATAATAATAATAATAATAATAATAAAGGCTCTTAAGCTAAAGGGCATTTCCTTGTGCATGCCTCAAAATGGATTGTGACAGAATCAGGCCCAATATGAACTTCACGTGGAAGGATCAATTTCTGATCCGGGGTAAAAGGTAATCTGAATGGGCCCCAAAACTCCTCCTTTCCCTCTTTCCAGCTCATTGATTTTTATTTTGCAACTCCAACTCCAACCTGGCTTCCTCCAGCTTTCACTGGAGATGAGGTAAAGTCACATACCATTTTAGGACTCTATGGTGAGCAAGTGACTGAATACATACATAGATATTTATTATCTGAATAAAGGAAAGTCTGCAAAGCTTCCCTCCAAATAACTGCACATACTAGGAAAAGATATATAAGGGGCTGATTTTATACTACTTTTTTTGGTATGATTCCCTGTACTTGGTTCTTATAGAGAAATAATAATGTCTGACAAGTTTTTGTATGTATTTTGGTTCTCTATAGATGCTTACAATTCAGAATTATGAGACCATGAATATGGATTCAAAGGGAAGACTGTACAAAACATGTCAACACAGGCTTCCCTAGGAATTATTTCATTTCTGGGGGAAACATGGCATAAAAGTGTTTAGTAAACACAGTCACTGAGAATCTCTGCACTCAGTTTGACTGAATTACCGGCAATGTTCAGATCCGGCAAGGATTTTCCCATCACTGTAGAACCTCTAGAGTTCTAGAGACTCAATAATGTTTACTCACCTGTAACTATTTATTCTTCATGTTGCATTGCACTGTGTACCTCAGAGGTGAAGGATGTTTATTTCTTTGGATGTTTCTAATGCAGCTCACACCATCTTTTACAGGAGGCCATCCAAGAGAGATTCTGAAGTCCCAGAATATCTAAAGGCCGAAATGTTCCCCATTCCTGGTTGCACTTGGTTGCTGTGGTACAACTGAGGAGACAAGTGAGGAGATTAATAGTTTTGCCTTTGGCAAAATAACCTTGTGGTGTTCTTGAGTATATTTAAGATTGCTGAACAGAGAAGCAGATCAATTTTGAATTACTCTAGTAGCTGCAGTGCTTTTAATGCCCCTTCAAGTGAGTGTTCACACTGGTGTAGTACCAGAACAAGGAGGGAGGCTGTCGGGCTGATATTCTCCCTTATTTTCTTTGTTATTTCTTCTGGAGACACCTACCCACTTGACAGTTATTCAGAGTCTAATAACTTGTCCCTGAGTAGCCATGGAAAATGTTAAACAGCTATTCATGATGGATCTCAAACACAGTAAGCCAGTCATCTTCACTTGCTAACTCCTAAATGAACCTGCTTTTTAAACTCTTTGGGAAACATTCGGAAAACATATGAAAGATTGTGTGAATTGTCTCTCGATATGATAAGTACAGCTTTGATGCAGAGATGGAGAAACTAGTTGTTACAGCATGCCCAAATCTATTGGTGAATCAAAATTATTCTATGTTGAGGCCAATAAAAACCAATTTTTCCCTTTGATAATAATATACTTTGAAACCAAAACTGCTGAAAAGGAATATTATCACCTTCCTTGTATAAAACATCTCTCTCTCATTCTCTTTCTTTCTCTCTCTTTCTCTTTTCCCAACTGTATTTTCACTCAGAGAGGCTGACCAAAAACGTCTGAATAAAAATCACAAGGCAAGCAGCTGCTAGTTTAGACCTTGTGGTTTTCAAGATTAGAAATCTTATTTTTTTCCCCCCATTTATTACAGCCTTGGAAATAACCATTTGACATTGTGCCTGAGGCAAGTAATAGTTCCTGCTGGACAAAAAACCCCAAAGGCTTAACATGGACCTCACCAGAACTTCTAGCCTCCAAATTCTCAGTGTTATTCATATCTCTACTCTGAATTCATATTATACAGTAAAACACAATGCTTCTGAGCATTCTAGGGTTTTTAGTTTAAGGGATAAAGTGAACATTTAAGGAGTAAACATTTAGTATCCTCTGGTCCCTTTGACCAAACTACAAGCCCTTTAGGATTCTGCAGGATGCAGTGAAAATCGAACCATAGTGCTATAATTGCGTAGTGTGTAAATGATCACAACTTCCCCTTCAGGGATCTGGTAATTTTTTTTGCTAAGGTGCAGCTTAACATTGGCAAGCAGATTGTTATTAATTTTGCCCATTTGCAGGGTGATAGCAAATTGCTTTCCCCATCCATTATTAATGAAAAGATTAAGACTTCTACATGCACCATGGGTGCTTAGAAGTGTCCTCCATGGGCTCACTAAGTAAATGTGCCTAAGAGAGATGGCAGACAGCCTTTATTATTCTCGGGACAGCTCAACAACAATCATTGCCTTAATATTTGTTAATGTTTGATCATTTAGAACACTTCTGAGGAGGCCCAGCTACATATGAGAATGTTGGTGGTCCAATTTTGCAAGATCAGTTTGGCAGAAGAGGCTCAGCCCCTCTGCCTACAAGTGCTGCTAGGGAAGGACTATCCCAAAATCTGAGAATTCAGGACTAAAACCTGAGACCTAGGGATGATCCCTTGTGATATCATATGGGTGATCCTGGTGAGACCATTAAGAATGAAGCCATTAAAGCTTTAAACATAGTTGTACAGAGTATGGCATTCAAGTAAAAACACTAAGGATACACACACACTTACACACACACACATATAAAGGAAACACTCACTCTCTTTCTCTTCCCCTGAGAAGAAAACACCTATACAGTCATTTGTATGCCTATACAGTCTTTCACTCATGTCCTCACTCCTTTACTTGCAGCACAGGTGCTTAATGTGCAACATAACATTTAAAGAGGGGAAATCAAAAAATACAAAACCAAAAAGGGTGATGGTGGAATGATACACTCTCTTTTTCCAGAGTGGCTAGTCTCCTTTAGCCTTTCCATCCTGTATATGCTTGTTCTGTCACTTGTGAAGGATTGCTTATCAGGGCCATTTAATCTCAAAGGCCTTTATTAAAAAATTGAAATCAGAGATACTATAATATAACCCTGCTTTGTATGCTGAAGAGTTCCCAGCAGAATTTCCTATACCATTTAGAATCATTGGATGCTGCCAGATTTCTGCTTTCCTGCTGATTACACAAACTGCTGTCTGAACATGAGCAGTATCTAGTAGTAGCTGCTGCTTGTTTCAGCTCATCAGCTTAAACCAGAGAGAAAGAAATTTGTCAGTTTTTCATTTTTGTTAGCCAGCTTTTGTTCAACCGTTTTTGCCCTGCCAGGATTGCAAAAAGCAAAGAGTCATCTTGAGCTGTCTTCCCTTCCCAGAATTTCTACACCTGAGACAACTTGCTCACTTCCTACTTCTGAGTCATATAGTGGATATTCAATTATTTGTCAGCTTTAAATTTTGATTTCTAAGGGGTGGGGGCATGTTGCTGTTGTGTACCTTCAAGTAATTTCTGTCTTATAGTGACCCTAAGGTGAACCTTAGTGCGGTTCCATGCCTGAGTGAGGATTCGAACTCTGATCTCCAGAGTCATAGTCCAGTGCTCAAATTACTGCGCCATGCTGGCACCTCAGGTGAGAAGCCGCTGGGGTCATGATGTCATAGGGTTACAAAGAAATAAAATCAGCTCTCTTTTTAAAATATGTATGTATATAGTTTTGTTTAAAACCCAGAGTGATACAACCTTTTCAAGTGATTTGACTCTAGTGTAGACAGAGCATATAACTGAAACACAGCTTGTGTAGATTAAGTGTCTTGTGTAAATATAGTTTGTAACTGAATATCTCTGGAACAATCTCTTAAATAAAAGTGGATTGATAACTTTTGGGGGACCATAGTTACCTCAGCAAGTTCATTTAATATATGTGAAGTTGAAAGCTTTCATGGCCAGCATCCATAGTTTTTTGTGGGTTTTTTGGGCTATGTGGACATGTTCTAGAAGAGTTTATTCCTGATTTTTCACAATCATCAGTGGCTGGCATCTTCCATTCATTTAATATAATTTATATATAACATAGTATAGAATGTAAGATAATTCATATGATGAAATTTAAATTCAAATATCTAAACGCTCCCAATAGTTAGTAAATTTCTCCTTGGACTGTGTTTAACTCTCTAATTATGTATTCCACAAGTTTAGCCATTATCTGTTGTGCACTATTCTCTGACAATTCCCTTTTGCCTATAATTACAGTTGTATCATTCTGTGTAACCTTCCTTTTTGTTGCAGCAATTTTAATCAAGTGTTGTTTTTTTTTCAAATAAAAATCCAAAATAAAACCAAATCCAAACTAAACTAAGGACCGAGGACACTATCACACGGAAGGCAAGCATCATGAAAATATGATTAAAATGTGGTAATGGCATGATCCAGAGACTAGGACCTGGAACAATGGATGCAAGCTACAGGAAAAGAGATTCCACCTCTACATTAGGAAGAACTTCCTGACAGTAAGGGCTGTTCAACAGTGGAAGACACTCCTTCCTTGGAGTGTAGTGGAATCTCCTTCCTTGAAGGTCTTTAAACAGAGGCTGGATGTTCATCTGTCAGGGATGCTTTGATTGGGATTTCCTGCATGGCAGAATGGGGTTGGACTGGATGGCCCTTGTGGTCTCTTCCAACTCTATGATTCTATCACACAGCCGTGTGCTTCTCCCATTCGCATTCTGTGTGTAAACTGTAATGGACACATCATTGGATAATAACAGAAACTTCTGTACAGAGTTGCTGACTCAAGTTATGGTGTGTTGTAATAATCAGCATGTGTGGGATGTCTGGACTGACATTTATGTGAACAGGACCTAAGGATTTAATGGCAATAACTGCTGGTCCTCATCATCTGAATGTAGGCTTTAACAGAATCCAGCCAGCTTTAGTTTCCAAACCCATCACCCACAACACACACACCACACTCATTGAAAGAATGCTGATGTAAATGCAAATCTCATGACAAATTATCATATTTTTTCACTTATTTTATTCATGTATTTATTTCATAAACCTTATACAGGTCAGGAGGCACAACGTTTATGTCTGGATCCTTGTGTAGCCCAGATCTGTGCATCTCTATTCAGAATTACATTCCATAGCTCAGAAGTAAATTCCCTGTTTGCATAAAATGGCAGCATTAAACTGGCATTTCTAATAGTGAACCTTGTAAAGGATTTATGCAACCACCTGTCAAAATATAGCTAGGATTTTTAAAATGTGTTCTCATATTTCGCTTCTTTTCTCCTGAAGTTGTTTTAGGAAAAATAAAAACCCAAAGCATTTTGTTAAACCTTTAAAAGAAATTAAATTCTGAGCTTTCAGTGGGTGTTCTAACTTCTTTAACCAAATTGTAGGGATCTTTATTTGGAAGCCCCACTGTAGTCACTGGACAAGGCTGCCCATACTGATCATATTTATTTTAGAAGAACAGGTCCAACACAAAGAATTAAACTGTGCCTGGCTTCAGGGAAGAGGGGCAGGAGGCTCAAGCCTCATCTAAGAGTAGATTAAGTGGGCTGAGTCCCCCCTAGAAGGGCTCAGGCAAAATTGGACTACCTCCTATGTAGTAGAATTCAAAGATATAGCTGTGTTAGTCTATAGAATCAGTACGTAGAGAGATCTTGTAGCACCTTTGATACTAACACATGGCTAGGATGATTGTACAGAATGTTGTTAGTCTCAAAGGTGTTACAAGATCTCTCTGTGTACCTCCTATGTAGTTGAGTCCCCACAAGAATTAACAATCAGAAGTGTACCAAATTATTATTTTTCTATGTACTAAATTATTATTTTTCTCATTCCCTCCTTGTTTCCCTCCACTTGCTGAAAATCCATTGCGGTGGATGGATCTAGTAGCGGCAATTAACCATGATGGGTATATAGTGCCGAAAAATCCTCAGCCATGTGCAGCCATGCACAATCTTGCACAGCCATGCAAAGGCATGTGAAGCATATGGCTACATGTTTGATAATGCACATCCTTGTGGATACTCTGATAAAAACTGTGATTCCTTTTTCGGCAGATTTTGATGAGTTCCCTCCTGCCCCTTGAAAAAGTCCAAATTCCTCCAAATTGTTTGTGTCTGGATTGCATTCTAATAGAATTCTATGAGGAGTATTTTAATCATTTGGACAAGTCCTTTGTCTAGTGAGTTGTCTGTTAGAAAGCAGGAATGAGGAGAATCCTTTTGTGTGCATGTGGGTGTGCTGAAGACTAGTGTTTTATTGTATGTATATGAATGTGCCAAGAAACCATTTCCTCTGTTCAAACCACTGCTAATGGATTGGAATTTGTGGATATATCCTTATTCAACTGTTTTTCTTTCCAATTTTCCTTTATTTTTTATCTTTTAAGTTTTGTTGCTGTTCAAGAAGTCCTAGTTGGAGATGGAATGTCCAAGGTGATTGGTTTCTCAGTATTTCCAATTATGTCAGATCTGTGTTCATTTATCCTCTGATGTAGAGACTGCCCTGTTCATCAAATGTAAGTGCAGAGGGACATTGTTTGCTTAGGATGGCATATATCATATTAGAGGATTAACAAGTGAAGGCACCTCTGATATTGTGGACAACATTATTAGGCTGTTTAATGTTGCTGCTAGAGAAGATGTGGGATCAGAGGTGGAATCTGAGTTTGTAGCAAGGTCTTGTTCCTATGTTTTCAATCATATTAAGTCTTATGTTGTAGGTGAGTAATTGTTTAAGATTGGGGGGAGCTGTCTGTACAAGAGTAAAGTCTTGCCACTTTTAGCCCTTGAGAGAGAGCAGCATAATGCTTGGAATTGGATTTAGTGGCCTGTATGTTGTATCATTTTCTGTTTTCACTCTGCCTGTAGTACAACAGTGCTGGGTACTAGGCTTGTCTTGTTGCTTTGTTAATTCACTTCACTGGGTAGATATTGTAACTTGAGAAATGCTTGTGGTAAATCTGTGAGGTGAGCATTTCTGTCATGTGTATCTGAGCAGATGCAGTTGTACCAGAGGGATTAACAGTAAATGACCAAAGTTTGGGAGCCATTGTTCTGGAGTGATCCCTCTCCATGAGTCCAAATGATAAAGATGCTATCAATGTACGTCAAGTAGAAGAGAGGTTTTTGAAACCAGGATCTGATGATTGTTCTATGTCAGCCATCAAGATATTATGATGCATTGCTTTGGCCATGGCAGTACCATTAAGCTGAAATTATGCATTATTTTCAAAAAATGAAGTCATTGTGAGTAGACGTCAATATGAGTAGAAAATGGCCAATTCTGGTGACTAGACTGTGGCCTTGTCTGGAATGATGTTTCTGATGGCTTGTAGTCCATCATTGTGTGGGATGTTCTCTGGGAGGCAGTGGATAGACTGTTATTTCCTGAGGAAGTCAACTGTGCCTTTCATATAGCTTGTATGGGTAGCATACAGTCTGGGAAATGTTGTCTATATATTCAGAGGCTCCAGTGATAAAAATGTCAGTGTCTGAGACAGTGGCCCATATAGGGTTGATCTATTTATGTATTTTGGATAATAGATAGAAGATACCTGGTTGAGACTCCTAGATTGTGTGTCTTCCGATATCACTATCAGGTGTATTCAGATATCATTATCAGGGGCACATCCATGTCTTTAAGAGCCAACTATAGCATTTCACGATCTATGCAAAGGCTTTGCTATGGTCTATAAAACACATGCTGATTTTCTTTTGGAATTCCTTGGTGTGCTTTCTGAGCCATCGTAAGTTTGCAATGTGTTCCCTAGTGCCTCTTCCTTTCCTGAACCCTGCTTGAACCTCTGGGTTGAATCTCCCTCAATGTATGGCTGGAGTCTGTGCTGCAGAACTCTAAGCATAGTTTTGCTTGCATGGGAGATCAATTCTATGGTCCTGTAAATACTGCAGTCTTTTACGTCTCCTTCTTTGTGGATTGGGATATATATGTATAGTTTCCAGTCTATTGGTCACCATTTTGTTCACTGTATTTGTTGACATGTGTTAGTTAGCACTTGAGTTCCTTCTGTCTGCATACATTGTAGCAGTTCAGTTGGAATATCATCTGTTCCTAGTGATTTGTTTTTACCAATTTCTCTTACTGCAGCGTCCACTTCACTTTTTGGAATTTGAAGTGCCTCCCTTCTTTCCTTTATATTGCATGGAGGGTTTCATCTGTCATCCAATGTTTCTTCTCTTTCTTTTAAGCCACTGTTATTGTCTTTTTGCATTCTTCCTTAATTATGCCTTTGGCTTCTTCCCATATTTCTTCTGGTCCTCAGTCGATTATACTTAGTAGAGCAAACCTGTTTCTTACATTGTTAGCAAATTCTGTTGGGATATTGTTCAAATCATATTTTGTCACAATTGATGTTTTTGTTTTCTTCTTCAACTTTACTCTGATTTTTTATATAAATAGTTCATGATACGTAGTTCATAATCTGTGCATTCTTCCTAAATTATTACAATAAGCGCCTGGTCTAGTATTGGCTGTAAGGATAGAGCATCTCCATCTTCTGCTTCTGCTTCCAATTATGTAGTCTGATTTTTATGATGGCTGCCTAGTAAAATCCATGTGTCTAGTCTCCTCTCTGGTTGTATGAAGTAGGTGTTTCATCCCCTACATAAAATGACAAAATTAAGGTTTGCTTTTTGAAGCGTGTGTGTGTGTGTAAAAGAAAGCTGTGGATAGTTGAATTCATGTATGTATATGTGTGTGTTGTATGCCTTAAAGTAATTTCTGACTTATGGCAATCTTAAGGTGAACCTATCACAGGGTTTTCTTGGCAAGATTTGTTCAGAGGATTGCCATTGCCTTCCCTTGAGGCTGAGAGCATGTGACCTGCCCAAGACCACCCAGTGGGTTTCATGTCCCAGTGGATACACAGGGCCAACTGTAGCATCTATCCATCTTCATTTCCAAGAGCCAGTGTGGTGCAGTGGTTTGAACACTGGACTCTGGAGACCAGGGTTTGAACCTCTGTTCAGCCATGGAAACCCACTGGGTGGTGGCGCAGTGGTTAAATGCCTGTACTGCAGCCACTCACTCAAAACTATAAGGTTGCAAGTTCAGTACCAGCAAAAGAGCTCAAGCTTGACTCAGGCTTGCATCCTTCCGAGGAGGTTGCTAAAATGAGGACCCAGATTGTCGGGGGCAATTAGCTTAGAGCTGTAAACCGCTTAGACACTGTTAGTTTAGTATGAAGCAGTATATAAATGAAGCTGTTTGTTTTGTCTGTTTTTTGTGACCTTGTCCAAGTCACACCCTCTCAGCCTCAGAAGGAGGCCAAGGCAAGCCCCTCCTTGCCAGGAAAGAAAACTCTGTGACATATGTTGCAAACAACTTGAAGGCACACAAAAGCACTCTTTTCTTTCCAGTGCTGTGCTTGAGCCTAAGACCTTCTTCTTCTTCTGCTTGAAGAGGAAGGAAACTTCCTCAGGCTGAGATAAGTTTCCCCTCAGCCTCCCTCCACCTCAGTGTCTCCAGATGCCACTGGGAGCTGCTCGTTCTGAAGAGGATGATGATGATGATGATGATGATGATGATGATGATTCTGCTGCTTGAAAAGAAAGGAAATTTCCTTAGGCTAAGGTAAATTTCCTTTCAGCCTTCCTCCACCTTGGTGCCACTGGAAGCCACTGACTCTGAAGATGATGATAATACACTTGTCCCTCCATATTTGCTAGGGTTAGGGGCACAAGACCCCCATGAATATGGAAAAACCGCAAATAACAAAAACACCATGTTTTTACCTGAGAGGACACCTCTCTAGGAATCTCTAGCTCTTCCAGTGCAACTCTGTGGTCAACATCCGACAGACACTGACCATAGAACTGTACTGACTCATGTTCAACAGTGCGATGTGGCAGCTAAAAAGGCCAATGCAATTTTAGGCTGCATCAATAAAAGTATAGTGTCTAGATCAAGGGAAGTAATAGTGCCACTGTATTCTGCTCTGGTCAGGCCCCACTTGGAATATTGTGTCCAGTTCTGGGCCCCACAATTTTAAAAGGATGTTGGGAAACTGGAGCATGTCCAAAGGAGGGCAACTAAAATGGTGAAGGGTCTGGAAACCATGCCCTATGAGGAACGACTCAGGGAGCTGGGGATGTTTAACCTGGAGAAGAGAAGGTTAAGAGGTGATATGATAGCCCTGTTTAAATACTTGAAGGGATGTCATATTGAGGAGGGAGCTGATTTGTTTTCTGCTGGTCCAGAGACTAGGACCCGGAGCAATGGATGCAAGCTACAGGAAAAGAGATCCCACCTCAACATTAGGAGGAACCTCCTGACAGTAAGGGCTGTTTGACAGTGGAACATACTCCCTCGGAGTGCAGTGGAGTCTCCCTTCTTGGAGGTCTTTAAACAGAGGCTGGATGGCCATCTGTCGGGGATGCTTTGATTGAGAGTTCCTGCATGGCAGAATGGGGTTGGACTGGATGGCCCTTGTGGTCTCTTCCAACTCTATGATTCTATGGAGGAGCTACAAATGCCTAGTAGAGTATTCTCTTTAGGAATCTCTAGGTCTTTCGGTGCAACTTTTAGTTAAAGTTTTAGTTAGGAGGACCTAGATATTCCTGGAGAAAACATATTAATCAAATCTCTGAATAATCAAAGCCGCAAATGTGGAGGGATGAGTGTAATAACAATAAGAATAACAATAGTTCTCCTGACTGATGGGGAAGGAAACTTCCTTAGGCTGAGTTAACTGTCCCTTCAGCCTTCCTCCACCTTGGTGTCTCTAGAAGCCACTGACTCTGAAGATAATAGTAATAATAATGATTAATTTCCCCATAGTCTTTCTCCAGCTCAGTGCCTCAGTGGCAGCCACTGGGGGGCAGAGGTGTGGGGCTGGGGAGAAGGAGGCTTAGCTCCAGCTGGTCCTGGGGGGCAGAGGGAGTGGTGTCTAGGCTGGGAGTGGCCAGGAGGAGGAGGAGGAGGAGGAGCAGGGATCCTGAGAGGCAGAAGCTGCTGCTGCTGCCCAGTGCCCAGTGAGCCCTGGAGCTTGGAGGCGCCCAGCAGTGCTGCTCCTGCCTCTGGCTCAGGAAAGAGGGAGAGGAAGGTACAGCTTTCACACTTTTCACTCCTCGTCCTCTGCGGAGCTGCTTTGGGTTTGTTTTTAGGGCGGTGTGGCTGGAGAGGCTCCCTAATTTTCCCGCCTTCCTTCCTTCCTTCCATCCCTCTCTTTTTCGCCTCCAGGTTGCAGCAAGGGCTCTGCAGCTGCAAGAAAGGGAAGGCGCAAGGCAGTGGCGAGGGTGAGGGTTTTTAACCAGGGGTTGGAATGGAGGAAGGGGGGGGGGTTGTGCATGAAGCAGATGGCAAAAGAGGAGGCAAAGGGAGGTTCAAGGCTGGAGGAGGCAGGGACCGTTTTAAGGAGCAAGGATGCCAAAAATGTATTTTATTCTCTCTCTCTCTGATATATATATATATATATATATATCTCCCCCATATATCTCATATATATGGGATGGCATAGGCAGGCGATGCATGGGGAAGGGTGTATTTTTGCATGGGTAGCTTTGCATGGATTTTTTTTAAACTACAAAAGAGCATGAAGGATGAAGGAATGGGGTTTTATTTTAAGTAAAGGGTGGACCTAGGGGATTTTTAAAATTTTATTTTACTAAAAGGAGCAGGAAGGATGGACGTGTGGGGTTTTGTTTTTAAATAAATAAATAAATAATAGGGGATATTATATAAAAAAAACCCTAAAGAGGACCATGAAGGATGGACTATGGGGTTTTATTTTTAACTAAAGAGGAACATGAAGGATGAACCTATGGGAGATACACACACACACACTAGTCTAGGGGAAGAAATAGATGGCATTTTTGGGAGGGAGGAGGATATGGGTGACCTCAGGGTGCCCTTGTGGACTGGATGTGCATTGGAAGCAGGCTCGTGTGTGTGTGTGTGTGTGTGTGTGTGTGTAAAGGAAATGTTGGGGGATGAGCAGGTTGGGACCTTGGGCAAGTCACACTCTCTCAGCCTCACAGGAGAGCCATGGCAACCCCCCTCTGAAGTATGTAGAGAGGTCCTGTAGCACCTTTGAGACTCGCTGAAAGAAAGAAATGGGCAGCATGAGCATTCGTAGACTCCAGACTACTTCGTCAGATGCATTTGGTGGAGTGAAAAGCCAGGGACATATGTGTATGTGTGTGTGTGTAAATGTCCATTCAAGTTCAAAATTCTTTGTGCATGGAAAAACTTGCCAAGAAGATCCCAGGATGGGTTTCCCCTTAGGGTCGCCCTAAGTCTGAAAATGACTCTTGGAAGCCACACAACAACAACAACAACAACAGGGGAAGGACTGTGGGATGTGAGAGCTAGATGATTGGAAAGAGAGAAGAGGCTTTAGGATGGGGAGGCTGGCAGAGATAGTGGGCGAAGGGGCAATGATTTTTTTGGGGGGGCACATAATGGTCCCTGACCCATTGAAAGGCTTGTTTGGGACAGGAGAACAGGGAAGGCCTTTCCAATTTAACCTTTTTTCTCCCCCCATCCATTTTTACCTTTTCTCTTGTCTGATGTTCAAACTAACTCTTGGGAATACTTTCGGGCAGGCACTTTTGCAGGAGGAGAAGTTGCATGAGTTCTCCTGATTTTCTCCAGAGGTAAAGTTGGATCTGGGAGTTCTTTGGTGAGAAATTGGGTCTCTCTGTAGCCTCTTTCCTTTCTATGTAGAGAGATCTTGCAGCACCTCTGAGACTAACTAAAAAAAGAAGTTGGCAGCATGAGCTTTCATAGACTTAAGTCTGCTTCCTCAGATGCGTTTGGTCTTTGAAATCTACCAGTCTTTCCTTTGTAGTATTCTTGCTCTTTGTTTAGCCTCAAGGACTGAGAGTGTGCTGCACATTTCTGTCCTGTGTGTGTGTGTGTGTGTGTGTGTGTGTGTGTGTGTGTTGTGGCGCCAGTGAAGGGATTGAAACCAGATTCTGGGACTGTAGATTTCAGCCTTAGGAGCCCTGAAGCCACGAGGGTGTGCCTGCAACTCTTTGTCTTCAGGGGTCCTTTTGTCCCAGCTCTGGACATCTGTGCCTTGTTGAGGGGTTTGTTTCCTTTGTTTAGGAACCCAGAGGTAACCATTCAGTTTCGACAAATTCTCTGTCTTTTGGGAGAACTGCTGCATGGCATCCAATAGAGTAAAGGTTTTGCTACTGTGACTGAGACTTCTCTGTTGTTTTTGCTATGATTGCCACCTTCCTTAAGAGCAGAGCCTGTGTATTAAACATCTATATGAGAAACAAATCAACAAGTGGTATCACCCCCCTCCATAGAGATGCAGTGGTGGCAAACATGCTTCTTCTCCTGTTTCCCTGCATCTTTTCCAGCTGTCCAAGCTTTTGTCACCAAGAGCGCAAATTAAAAAGGAACAACTGCCTATTTCCCAGTACACTCTATTTGTAATGTCTTTTTTCTTCAACAGTCAAATTACCATTCAAAGTGATTTTTTGGTGGTGTTACCTAGTCCCTTGTCAATTTTATCTGTATTCATTACCCGATATTGAGATGTATCATATTGTAAGGCAGTCTCAAAGTGGGAAACTCATACAGAGATTGTTGCTGACTTCATCAATTGCACAATATATAATCTTGGGATCATTTTATATATGATCTTGGGATCATTTTCCAAGCATTTTGTGTTCTCATGTATTAAGAGTTGAAAGGTTTGCTCAGAAGGGTTTTGCCTTTCTTTGAGACTGAGAGAGTGTGATTTGCCCAAGGTCACCCAATGGGTTTTCATGATTTCTATATGGTGACCCTGTTCTAAGGTTTTCATCCAGTGGGTTTCCATGGCTTCAGTATAGCAACCCTGTCCTAGGGTTTTCATCCAGTGTGTTTTTGTGGCTTCAATATGGCGACCCTATCCTAGGGTTTTCAGCCAATGGGTTTCCATGGCATCAATATGGCAAACCTGTCCTAGGGTTTTCATCCAGTGGGTTTCCGTGGCTTTATTATGGCAACCCTATCCTAGGGTTTTCTTGGCAAGATTTCTTGAGAGAATATTTGCTGTTGCCTTCCTCCGAGGCTGAATGAGAGTGACTTACCCAAGTGTATTCATTGGCTGAGCCAGGGTTTGAGCCCTGGTCTCCTGTTGTCATAGTCCAACACTCAAACCACTGCATGGCACTGGCCCTTGAAGACCATTCTTATCGGGCAAATATTTACTTAGAAGTATGTTATTCTCTTCTGGCGGCCAATGGTTATTTATAGAAACATAGGAGTTTAAAACTATGGGATGTAGTGTCTGTTAATGTGCATGAGGGAAAAGGTTGTAAGTGGAAAGTTTTTGCAGATGTGGAACTGAACCCTAGCGAGAAAATGTTATGTATGAATCATTTGCAGAGAAAAGTGCTACTTCATTATTAAAATGTAAATGGGATGAATAGTTGTAGTACAGATGTAATAAAGAAGGTGAATAGAAATTGTCAGGGTATAACTGTGTTTGATACCTAAATCCTGTATGGAAAATATTAGATTTAAAATATCTGAATGCAAATGGCATTCAGAAGAATAGTTATGAGAAGTGCTTAGACCAACTCAAGTGTGTCATCTTCATGTGCAGTTCAGTAACATCTGTCATGAATATCAATCGCCAAACTCATTCTGAAGCCTGGTATCTAAGAATATAATGAGGAGGGGAAAAATTAGAGAATCATGATGGATACTTAAAAAGAAGTGCCTTATTCCTCTTTAGTAAATCCTCCCTTCCACTTTTGCAAGCATTTCATAGAGGAATGAGCTAAAATGTGTATTATCACTGCAAACAACAGAACTAAAGCAGTATATTAGTATGAATGAAGATATATACAGTGTTTCCTTCGCTTCCTGAAACATTCTTTGTGTGAGACCTTTGGGGTATGACCTACTTCTGAATTTTATGGATTAGTTTAACTTGATGCTGGTTTCCTACCCCCAATCTGAAATAAGAGCCACAGATTTGAAGTATAACACAGCCAAAGAGGTTCCATTAGATACAATACTGTATTTGCTTGAATAATGAATGGCTTAATGGATAGATGGATCAATGAATAGATGTTCTGTAATCATTACATTATAAATTAATAAAGAAGTGAAACAAGACAGAGGTAGCCAACAGCATTATCTTAACACTCTCTTTGATTTGTTTTCAGTTTCTGGGTGAATTAGTGAACTTGTGTCCTCTCCACAAAGATAGAGGACATGGAAATTGCTTATTTCTCCATGTACTAAAATTACAGAAGTTTGAATCTCTTTTTGCTGTGGTAATTATTCTGTATTTGTATATATCAAATCTTTGTTTTTTAAGAAATGGAACTTGTAGTTTAAGTAATAGGCAGTATGTAATATATGTGTGTATATGTGTCTTCAAGTCACCTGTTGACTTATGGCAACCCCATGAATTTCACAAGGGTTATTTTAGGCAAGAAATACTTAGAGGTGGTTTTGCCATTTGTTGTTTTTAACTGCCCTTGAGTCAAACTTGACGTATGGCTACCCTGTAGATGAGATATCTCCAAGACCGCCTGTCCTCTAATGCTCAGGTCTTGCAAATTCAGGCTCATGACCACCCTGAATGAGTCTATCACCCTGGCATGTGGTCTTCTTCTTTCTGTTACCTTGTTGCTTCTGTCAGTGTGGATTGTAGAAGTTCAATTGCAAATCATCTCTTCTGATGATGTATTGTTTCTAGTTTCTCTCATTGCAGCGTCTACCTCACTTTCTAAGATTTACCAGTTCTTCCTCTGAAATATATGTAGCTTACAGCACATGGTATTCACTGGAAGTCTCCCATCCAAGTACTAACCAGGGCTGCCCCGTGTAGCTTCCAAGATCAGGTAGGGATCTGATGCCTTTAAGTTATTTTGGCTCCTTGGTATGTAAGGCAGAGCCATTTAACATTAATTCTTGGTTCTGTAAGTGTATCTGTCATGGAACATTGATAACCCCTCCTCTCTGTTAATTTCGTTATAGCTGAGATGAGATACTTAATGTTTTAGGAATGCTGGGATCCTGGGAACCAATATTTGGGACATGTGGCTTAAAATTTCCCCCTAGCTCAACAGTTCTAGGAACATTGTCCTCTATAAATATGTAAGTTAGAATGATTCCAGTACAAATGCAAGAACAGTCAGTTTTACTGTTGAGTCATGACTTTTTCCTTATAATGGACTGTCTTATTGTCTGTCGGCTCAGTAAAGGAATGGATGGCAGTTCCTTTACTTGTGTGAATTATTATTTTATCACATTTGTGAGATGCTTTTCTGAGATTTGTCCCCATTGGACTGACATGTATGTAAAATTGGACAGTTAGACAGTTGTAAGTTTCTTATAACTCAGCAAACATTCTAGGTGTAGTCTACTTTCCTTCCTATCTGTGATTATCTTTATTTTGGTGACTATGATTATAGGGTTGTAGTTGTGGCTGTGGGTTAAAATGGAGTCAAATGAATGTCATTCAACCATTATGATCAGAAATCAGAATGGGGAAGATAGGTTCTGGGCAGCTCATGGGAATCATTTAGTACAGTCAGCCCTTCTTATACACAGATTTTTTTATACACGGATTCAAGCATCCATGGTTTGAAAATGTTCAAAAATGTATAAATTTCAAGTATCAAACCTTGATTTTCCAATTTTATAAGGGACACCATTTTACTATGTCATTATATTTATATGGGACTTGAGCATACATGGATTTTGTTATCCACGGGGATCTTGGAACCAAACCCCAGAATATAACAAGGGTCCACTGTACATGTTTTGCCTGATTCGTGCTGTAACGTGTTTGAAGCTATTATTAAAAATGCAAACATTTCAGGGAATTTTATCATACAGAATTTGCACAATGTCCTTGTGCACATACTCAGTACATTTCTGTGTTGTTTAGTGAACTGTATGAGGGAGCAACAGGAAGGAGAGGGTAGAATAGGAGTCAGTACTGCTTGGTGTCAGAGAGATTTGGAACAATGCAGGGGAGGGCACCATTACAGGTTGAATAGCCCTTATCCGAAATGCTTGGAGCCAGAGGTGGATTTCAGATTTTAGGGGGATTTTGGGATATATGCATATAGCAATGAGATATCTTGGAGATGGGACCCAATTTAAACATGAAATTCATTGATGTTTCATATATGCCTTATACCTATAACTTGAATGTAATTTTATACACAATATTTTAAATAATTTTGTGCATGAAATGAAGTTTGTGAATATTGAAATACAAGAAAAGAAAGGTGTCACAATCTCAGCTACCCATGTGGGCAGTTTTGGATTCTGGAATTCTGAATAAGGGATACTTAATCTATATATTAGTTAAGGTGATTAAGCAACTATTATAAGTTAAGGCAATTAAGCATATTAATTAAACCTTAAAAATTTTGATCATGCTTTTAGAAGAACTAGAAACTTATTTTCTTGACTAAAGTCCAAGAATTCACTTTTCTTCAGTCAAAAATTCACGTTAGTAAGGTTTTAATTCCCATCCCCATCTCCC
>NC_056522.1:196266133-196279223 GCF_019175285.1 Sceloporus undulatus | reverse complement strand
ATTATTATTATTATTATTATTATTATTATTATTATTATTATTATTATTATTATCCCTTTACTGTACATCGAGCAGAAACAGCTTTGGAATGGAGGCCTTGGAAACAGATTTGGAATGAAGAACTTTGTCCTGTTGCTAGATTGTTTTAGGTTCAAGAAAGTTTAAAAAAAATATGGAAGGACATTGAAAATAACTTCCAGTGTACTTCCTGGATTAAAACAAAAAGCCCCTCCTTGATCAAAAAAGCATTTGAACCCCTAGTTCCCCTAGGGTTTGGGGGTCATTTTGACTAAGAGAATATTAAAAGCCAATGGAGGCATCCCTGAGGTCTCAAAATCAGCCTTTGGGTTACATGTTGCCCATGGCCCATGCTTTCCCTACCTTTGTTCTATGGGAATAATATTGGTTTCCAGTTGGTTATTTGTAATATGAAATAATAGCTTCAGTTGCACAGATTTGCATATTTCCTGAATTTTGTTCCTGTTATGATTGTAATCATCAAGCTGTAATTTTCTGGTATTTTGCAGCTTGAGTGCACATGGGAATACTTTTACGTAATATGTTAAACAAACTTTCTGTTAGCTGAATGAACCAATAATAATAATAATAATAATAATAATTGTTTACTCTTTGCTAAAGAGACAACTTCAGGAATAGTGGCAAATAGTATCTCAGATAACAATGCATATGTGTTGCTGTAGCTTTTTATTATTAATGTTATATAATAATGTTTTGTTATTAAAGTTATCATTTGTCGAATTGACTTAAAGCTAACTTCATATTGTTTCTTCACTGTAGCTGAAATGACTTTCCTAACAGGAAAAAAGGGAGTATAGGTAACAATTTATTCTTAGTGTTTTTGTTGAAAACAACTATGCAAAGGAGACTCTTAAAACATTTTGATGGAATGTGTGTGGAGCTTTGCTTCATGCATTCTTTTAGTCAGAAATATTTGTCTTCAGTTCTGTGTAGGAGCACCTCCACTCCCATTTGCAGTGGCTCTGAAAGCCTCTGGGCAATTCTAGGATTCTTCATTTTTCAGTCTTCAAAAGACGTAGCTGTTTATGTAGGAAGAATGTATGACAGGGATACCATGTACTGATAAAAGCCTCATAATGGAAAAAGCTATGCAGGTAGATTGAGAAGTGACCAGTGCACATTTTAGGAGTAAATTTTGTTCCACTTTGTGGTGTAGGAATCTTTCTGGCATGGTCCTTTTCATGATGCTTGGTAACATGAAAAGTCAAAGTTACCATAGTGGAACCAGTACAATATTCAGATATTCTATCCCTAAGCCATTTACTTATATAACCCACTTCTTCTTTCCTGCTTGATTGTTTATTTCATTTTTACTTGTCATCTTTCCATACTTTTCCTTTGACTACTTATTCATAGTCCAGTGATGGTATGACACTCTAGTGTCATTGACTCCAGTCTTTGTACCATGTGGGTCTGACTCATGAGTTTAAACATCTGAGGTTATCAGCAGAGGGTTTATCTAGTGATTTTAGTGGATTAAAATCTCTCTGTGGACTGCTGTCAGGGCTAGGAGTTTGTTTGCCAAGAATTGTTCGCTGAAACTGCAACACATACATGAAGTATATGGAGCTATAAAGAAAGGAATGTCTCTGAATCTCAAAAGCAAAATATTGAACAAATGGCAGTATGTTTCCATTGGCTCTTGCTTATATCTGCTGTGCTTGTGCAAATTAGCTAATGCCTACTGGTTCATGGCACATTTCCAGTGTGGTGTTAACATGGACTCCCCGTCCATTTCAAGGCGTCACTCTCAGGAGGTGGTGGCCAGGCACTTCTGCAGTAATTTCTGTTGAGTTCAGTATTCGTATTGTGGTTGACAGTTATTGCCAAGGGAGAGAGGGGAGAAGTGTGAGCTTAAAGTCCTGAAGTTGGATTGCGTTAGATTCATTAAAATGAAATGCTCAGCAGCATGAAGGGGAGGAAAAAGAATAGGTAGGTCAGGACGCATTTCCAAGTTGTAGGTATGTTTTTGTTGTTTCATTAGAACTGCTTTTTTATTGTGTGCAATTGGCCCTTCACATTTGCAGCTTTGACTTTTATGGATTTGATTATTTGCGGATTTGATTAATACGTTATCTCTAGGAATTGCTAGGTTCTCCTGCACATCTCTGCCAGAAGTTGACCATAGAGTCGCACTGGAGGACTTAGAGATTCCTAGAGAAAATGCTTCTCTAAGCATGTGTAGGTCCTCCGCTGCAATTGTGTGGTCATCTTCTGTCAGATGTTGGCCCTAGAGTTGTATTGGAGGATGTAGAAATCCCTGGAAAGGTGTTCTCTCAGGTAAAAAACAGAAGTTTTTTTATTTGTGTATTTTTCACTTCTGTGAGGGTCTTGCACCCCTACATCCAATGAATATGGAAAGTCCGCTGTAGTTCATAGCTACCCTAAATATTATGGTGCAGCTTATGTTATTATTGTAATTGTTATTTCCATGACATAAATTAAGTTGAACTATATACATTTTTTTCCTCTGAGGAGCAAAGGGACTGACTTTCTTCTTTCTGCTGCCAAGGCACTATCTGTAATCTTTCTAATAATAGTAAGTAGATAACTATTTATTTATCTTTTAATGTGTTTTTTAAATTGTTTTTAATGTTAATGATAGTTTAATTACATTTTATAATTATAATATTTTAATTATAATTAAAATTATAATATTTTTGTATATTCTTATCCATATGTTAGCTAGTTTATTTTGTAAGGTGTAAATTCTAAATCTGGAAGAGAAGATGAGCATAAGTACATGTAATAATAGTAGACAAGTAACAACTTGTCATAGTTCCTGTGCCATTGATCTGAACAGTGAAATGGACTATGATAATTTTAAGCAGCTTTCCATCCAGTTGCACTTTTGTTTTCTTCGGGAGTGCATGGACTGAAATCTGTTGGTAATCTTAACTAGATTAGATCTATTGAATCTATGGTTGAATGGTGAATCAACACATAGGTAAATTTCATTAATTCATTGGTCTGTCCATGGGACAAACTACTTGTAGAATATAGGCTGTTGTATGTTTAGCTGCAAATTGTTATGCAAGAGAGAAACAGCTTTGTGCTTCTTGCTTTTTAGAAGCATTTGTGAATTAAGTAAATAAACACCCACTGTTTAATGTACACACTTACAAAAAACTGAGCAGTTTCTAAACTGTTGTTGCTGTTGATAGAAACAGAAGAAGGGTGTTTGTTTTTAGAGGTGCTATCCAGTTTTTAGAGCTGCCTGTAATGGTCAGACCAAAATATTCCTCTGGTGCAGTATTGTTCTGGATGGCTAGTTTAAGCTTTTCAAAAACCATCATGAAAACTTTCACACTGAGTTGACAAAACCCATGGCAGGTCACTGCAAAAGAAGCATCTGGTGCTGCAAGCAGTGAAAACTGTACAGCTTTACTCACAAAGATCTGATAAGACATCATCTATATATAGAAGGAGTTGAGTTCAGGCTAAATCCAGAGATAGCTGGAATCTGAATCCAGATGTCTCAATTATTTGGATACCAGATTGATATGCAACAGAAATAGTGCTAGGCATTTGAAACATGATAAAGCCATTAAGTTTTCCACCAGAGATTTGGAAAAAGCTGGAAGTGTATAAAATGTTTTATCCATATAATGGTGTTGAAGGGTCTCTCTTCACAGTCTTCTGAAAATACCAAGTTTCTAAACACTGAGGGAAAAGGTATCCACTCAGATCTCATTTTGCTTCGATAGCAGGCATTAGTAGTGCCAGAAATGTGTCTGAAGGATATGAATAACACAATGGCAATACAGGTAAATTGCATTATAGTCCACTGGATGATTTTACACCATTGGGTGTAACATTTTGACTATTTCATCCATCCTTTTTTCCTCATCCTTCTATGTTAACATTGTGATAAATATTATAACAGTGATGCTGATCTATTGTTATAACCCAGAGCTAATATGATTAAGGAACTCAAGTTGGTGGACTACCAGAATTGTAGGTGGGGAAGTGAAGGCTTTGCCTATTTTTGTCTAAGTATCATCCCAGTCTTCAATTCTATAGCTGAAGTCAAAGACATTTGCTATTCTAGACTTCTGGATTTGTTTCTTTGAGTGAATTTGCTGTTCCATTGAATAAATCCATGATCTTTGGTGTATAGCATGGTCAGGCCACACAGCCATTTTATTGCAGTGAGTTATGAGTCTTTTCCTTGCACAGATCTCATGTAGGGTTTCTGGCCCTGATGTCCAGAGCATGGATGTTAGCATAAGGGAAGCCTCTGCATGTAGAGCTCGACATGGGTACTGGAACCCAGCATGATCAGGATTGCTAGGATGAAGGAGCACAGACCATAAGGCTTTGAAGAGAACTTTAGCCAGAGATAGAACTATGTTGTGTCGAATCGATCTGCTTCTGTCTCAGTATGGAAAAACAAGGTTGAGTACAAATATGTCAGTCTTGGTCCTCTCATGAGCATGGCCAAATTTATCATGAGAGTTCAAATTTATAAAGAAACTAGCAAAAGTTACTACTGACGATAGTACCTCAGGTTTCCTTGTGGGATGTAGAAGAAAGAGAGTCATGGCTTCTTAGGCTTGCATGGAAATGGAGACTTATAATTTCTTAACAGACCAAGTTTTTAAAAAAGCCTTCTACCAGGAGAAACTGAGTGATAATTCCCTCCTCTACCAGCCATCTAATCAGATGAACAGAATTCTCAGTTATCTGTGGTTGCCAGGTGAACTATTAAATGCAAGGCTGTTGGTGTTTTGTTTTTCTTAAATGTTAGCTATATGTATGAAAATGTTCAGTTTACGAAACAGTAGAAAGATCAGCTATGTTAAATGTTACATCTCAGATTCCTCTTTTTAACCTTTGGATTGCAGCATCCTCTGATTCCTTTCTCCCTTTTTCCTTTTTTAAAAATACATTTTACTCATCTGAATTGCCTCTGATGATTAAGATTGGGAAAAGGCACTCAGCTATGCAGAGGCACTCTCAAGAATAAAGAACTCATTTTGCAGTGCCCATAGCTGTTTAATATAGCTGTTTATCACAGTAGTGATAAAAGTATCAAGTGTTTGGCGTAGACTATTTGGAAGTGTGGCCTAGTTTGTTCCTGGTAATGCCCATATTTCATTGACCTTTCTCCTGTAAACACATGTGAGAGTTGGCGCTAGTGTTGTTTTTATTTGTTTTCAAAAGCTAATGACAGAGACAAAGAAAGAAGGGAAATATGCAAGGCACACTTCAGGAAGAAAAGTTTGGGGGAGTAGTAAAGTGTATTTGGAACATGTATCAGCTGGTGGTATCTCTTAAATGTACCCATACAACTGTAAACGGAAACAGTTGTGGAGGCATTTAGTATATTGTGGCTGTAGTTTGCAAAATTCTTCATTGGTCTGTGTTCCTCATCACCGCAGATGGCCTTGGGCTGGTTCATTGACTTTTGGATTACTCAGCTATCTGCAACAGGCTTGCTGAGGCTTTCTGCACAGCCTGACCTGTCTTTTAGCAGGAGGGTGGCATTTTCTAAGTATCAAGAGAGTAACTTATCTATTATTTTTAACACATGTTTGCTGTGTGGAATACTATGAGGAAGACTGAAATATATTTGGCTCACTTTGTTTCTACAGATCTGTTTGTGGTTGATTCTCTCTGAAGAGAATCACGTGCTCTGCTTTCCCATTGTAGCTGCTGGATTTTCTGCATGAGATAGATAGACAGATTGGCAAGGTTGGATGCCCTGTCTCTTCTATTCAGCAAGAGTCTGGCATTTCAGTAGATATTGCAATACACATATAAATGTAGAATTAAAAGATGGTAATATAATGTTGTAAAATAAACTGATTGTTTTAGAGCTGTTAACTCTTCCAAGGCTTCAGATCTGATTAAATTGTTATGAGAAGGAGGAGTGGGGGACTAGATGCCAATGGGGCAGTAGCAGACAGAAGTATTAAACTCCAGTCAGTGATTCTTACATGGGCCCCCTTTGAGATGGTTTTTTTGTGGGTTTCTCGGGCTAGTGTGCCATGTTCTAGAAGATTTTCTTCCTGATGTTCGCCAGCATCTGTGGCTAAGCTCTTCATGATGCCAGCCACAGATGCTGGCAAAACGTCGGAAGAAAATCTCTAGAACATGGCCACATAGCCTGAGAAACCCACAAAAACCATGGATGCCGCCATGAAAGCCTTTGTCCCCCTTTGAGAGTTCAAACAGTGGACTCTGCTTGGCAATGGACCTCCTTCTGAGCAAAATGCAAACAGTTTTCAAAGTAACAGAAAGAAAATCAAAGAAAATAAAACATTATTGCATGGGGGGAGGTGTCTCGTGGAATTGAGATTGAGAACCCACACCTTAAAGATTTAGTATTCAGATGAAAGATAATCTGATTTCTCCAAATAATTTGTCCTTAAAAAGTATGTATTTGTGATATATCTGCATATATACAGTACTGTGTACGTAAGCATATGGTATAATGGTTAGAACATCAAGACAAATTGGAGAGAACATGGTTCAAATCCCCAATTGGCTATGAAACTCACTGAATACCTTGGACCAGTAACTATTTTTTCTTAGCTTTCCTTACAACAGTAGTCCCCAAAACTTTTTCAGACCGTCATCCCCTTTCCTCTTGAGCAACAGCCTAGTGCCAGTAATACCTATTACTTGATATTAGGTCTACTGTTGTATTACAAATTTAAAACAAACATTCTTGGTTGCTTCTCCCTTTGCCCCCAGTCACCTTGGGAGTGACAACCGAGCAGCTGGTTGAGCAGTGACCCAGAAGCCTCTGGGCTGGTGTGGACAAGAGGCTTCTTGCATGCTGCTTGACTAGCTGCTTGGTTGCTGTTCTTTTTGTACCCTGTCAATCCTGGGAGCAGTAACCAAACAGCTGGCTGAGCAGTGACCAAGAGGCCTTTCACCCATGCCCATCTTGTGGCAAAGGCCAGTGTGGGCAAGAAGCCTCTTAGTCATAACTCAGCCAGATGCTTGGTTGCTGCTCCCAAGGTGACCAATTGCAAAGGGAGAAGCTTTTCCCTGGTGAGGAAGGACTCCCAATCCTTCTTCTCTGGGGCAGAGAAGGGTGCAACTGGCGTGTGCATAGGTCGTTTACAGAGGCCATATGTCCTGGACTGGAGACTGGCATGGACAGGGAATGGGGGATACTGCTTCCCCTTCTTCCCCAAAGACATGTTTTTCCCACACAGCTTGAAGCGTTCCCGTCCCCTAAAAAATGTTGATTCTTTTGTTAAACTTTTCTCAACCTATATAATGAAAGAAAGCAAGAGCAGTAGCACAGCTCCAACCTGCCAGCCAAGTCCTAACAAAGCTCACAAAGCTTAAGTAGTGTCCTAAATTTGAAAGCTCCTTTTTGTCGCCAGTTCTCCCCTCCGACACGTCCTCTAACCCCTCGCTCCAATCAGTCAGTGTGTCCCAAAATGGCACCACTCCAAGTCACAGAAACAATGCTCTGCAACCAAGCTTTGCAAGAGTTTCCTGCCACTACTAGCGAAAAACATGGCTAAGGGAGTGAAATTGTGCAGGCAGGTGAAGAGCAGGAGACACTACCACACAAAGTGATCGGCAAGATTGTGCAGTGGTTTTAAGGGACCCTGAAAAGAGATGTATTATCCAACCCTCATCCTCACCATAATCCTAAAGGCTGCTGGTTTCCCTTCTCTTTCTTGTACGCCAATGACTTTGACTGAAGGCCCCCCCCCCAGTGACTTTGACTGAGGGCCCCCCTTTATCCTCACCACCTCCCTGGATCTTTCCACCACCTTTGGGGGGGGGTGCACCACCACTTTGGGAATCATTGCCTTACAGGGTGGTAGTGAAAATGATATCAAGGTACTGAAGAAGAAGAGGGTCTTGTATGGTATCCCAAGTGGAACACAATGGAACAAGAACTAATGAATAATGTAGAGATGGAAAGAATATTTGAAAATATTTTTGAGTGATGAAGCTGTGATGAGAAGAATCATGGACTGATGAAAATGTTTGCAGTTTGGGACTTATTTTGTGCAAAATTTGCCGTGTCACTTTTGCACAGAAAACATTTTTCTGTGTATAAAATAGCATTTTCTGTGTAAAAAACATTTTCTGCAAAGAAATTGAATTATTTATGCACGGATGCCCTTTCCTATGCAGAAAATGCTGAGATTTGTGCAAAGCAACCATGTGTGAATTTGGCACAGAATAAGTTCTCAATTGTGGATAGCCTTTGAAAACTGTGGTTTTTGAAGACTTCCAGAGGGAAGGAAATTGCTGAAATTGTTCATTGCTACCTTTGAGAAGAAACTACATTCCTAGAATAATGTAACATTCCCTGTTTGTGTGAGACTAGTTGTCTACCTTCTCCTCCATAGCCACTTTGTGGAAATAGGTAGGAGAGGGACTTGTTGGAGATCAGATTCAGAGGAAATATTAGATTGGTTGCTACTTCTTTGACTTACCATCTCTGATAAATTATATATTAGTTTAGGAATTAGTGAAAAGGAGTTGAATAGGTTCTTTCAAAATAGGTAGGCCTCATAGCAGTTCCCAAAATAGGATTCCCTTTCTGCATTTATATAAGCTCTTCTAGGAGTTGTGGCATAGAAATTAAACAGGAGAGGGGTCATTAGAGACCTTGTGAATATCTAAATCCGTGAATGCCAAGTTTGCGAGTGTGGAGTGATGACTGCGCCATATGCAGGCACACTATATGCAGGTTCCAGCTTACACGGAAGCCACATGACAATAAAAGGAATGGCGTGCGTGCCCATGGCACCCCGCACCATCATTTGTGCACCGCCATTGTTTCTTATAGGGCATGAGCATATGCGGATTTCCTTTTACGCGGGGGGATCCAGAACTGATCCCTTGCGTAAGGGGAGGGTCCACTGTATAAAAATAATTCCAATAAGCAAGCCTTGATTTTGACATTTTATGTAAGGGACACTCTTTCATTGTGCCATTGTATTTAATGGGACTTGAGCATCCATGGATTTTGGTATCTCCAGGGGTTCCTGGAACCAAGCCCCAGTGGATACCAAAAACCCACTGTAGTACTGCTATCCGCTTTTGCTGTCATGGTTCTTTCTTGTGGAATTCTGGAGTTTGCAGTTTAGGGAGATCTAGAACTCCCTGGCTGAGAGTTCTAAATGCCCCTCCTTAAATTGCCAATCCCAGAATTCCATAGGATAGAGCCATTATAGTTAAAATGGAATAATAGTGCTATACTCTTGTGGTGCGAATGGGTCCCTAGTCAGCAAGGGGCCTGAAACAATTGCACCATCCATTCAGCTCTGATTGTTGATTAGTGTGGCAGTCACACCATCTTATTAATATGGTGCCAATTGCTTGTTCTAACTGAGGTTGGCTGGATAAAGAGGTTACCAAGCAGATACACTGACTGTATAAAATTAGTATAGAAAGGACTAATGACAGTTTGCTCCTAGACTGTAGTCTGGTTGTTCATTCTTCACTCATACCTGTTTCTTTCACAATTACTGGTAACCTTGGCTTTAAACACACATTATAGGCCAGGCATGCCACTGCCCTCAAATTTAATTTTTTAAAATTATTTTTTTTACTTTCCCACTTAAAAATTTCCTAGGGGATGTGGAATATTTCATAATATTTTAATCTGGGCTCTTTTAGATCCAGGAGAAATTATTTTCCGAATAGCAAATGGAATTTCAGTTCTCGTTGTCAAAAACACCAACTGTGATTGTATGCTGTGGCCCAGCAGAGTCTGGAAGAGCCAGACAGTTTGTTCCTCTGGGCTAGAGCATGCCCAGTCCTGTTTTATGTCCTTGGGGCATAGACGTCTATGTCTAATTTTGGGGGGTGGCTATCTAATCAAATAAGTCAACTGGTATGGTTACACGTAGGTTAGTGTACAAAGACAGCACAACTTAAAGAATAGGTTTTCTCGATATTGAAGCATGAGCCATCAATTGAGTTATAGACTGTCATTAATACAAACCATGATTTGTTGTTACATCTGAATTTCAATTTTGGAAACTGGCAAAACAACCTCTGAGTGTCCCTGAGTGGCCTAAGAAAACCCTATAAAATTCATAGGGTCGTGATAAGTTGACAGGCACTTATAGGTATACATTGAATAGTATTTCATTCAGGGGAAAACTGCTGTAACTTTGCAGTGAAAACTGACTAACAGTGTATGCTTACCGGCATGTACTTCTGTTTCTCTGAACTGCTTGGTCTAAATTATGACACCTAAAATAAACAAGCCTTTGCTTGGCATATTTGCTTCTGTTCTGAAGCAGTTATGCAAACTTAACCTTTGTAACATAGGACCAAAAGATAGCATCCAGCATAGTTCTGACTTTTTTTTACAAAGATAATTTAATTTATGAGATAGTGTGGTGCAAGAAACTTGCCAAGAAAAGCCCATGATAGGCCCACCTTATGGTTGCCATAAGTCGGAAATGATTTGAAAGCACACAACAACTGAGAATTATCTGTACACACACATACACATGCACTCTGAAAATAAACTGGAGTTAATCTTCTGCTCCTGGGCTTCCACTCCTTCCACCTGACTGTGATGAGGAAACTGGAATGTTGCTCTTTTAGCTTAGCTGCAAGTGTGGTTAATTTTAACTGTGGTTTATTGAAATAAGGCAACTTCAGTCTATCGCTTATGTAGAAGATTTGTTTCTCCTACTGATAATTAAGATTATCCATTGTTTAGAAACACATAACGGTTTAGCATAACCTCTGAATGCCCTGGTGGCTCAGTGGTTAAATGCTGATACTGGAGTTCAATCCCAGGGCTCCAAGGTCGACTCAGCCTTGCATCCTTTTGTAAGTTGGTAAAATGAGTACCCAGCTTGTTGGGGGCAATTTAAACTGCTTAGAGAGTTCTGAGTTCACTGATAAGCAGTATAGAAATGTACAGTAAATGCTATTGCTATTGCAGCCAGTGTAAATTTGTGTTCTCTCAAGAAAATCTGAAATACAAATCCTCAGATACTAAGAGCTGATTAAAATTTGTGCGGTTGTTTTTCTCCCCCACCAGGCATATTTATAACATCTGATGGGAACTCCCATCACATTAGTCCTGCAGAAGATAGCATTTGAAGCAAATGTTGTGTCTGCCTTATTTACATTCACTAAAGGATGAATCTGTTTTAAATTTGCACTGCTGAAGCAGAAGGAACTGTCCCTCAAGCCTGGTTGATTTAGCCAGCATTCTTAAAGGAGGCATCATTTTGTTTGTATTTTTATTTTTGTTGTGTGCACTCTGCCAAGAATGAATTCTCTACAATGCCTGTTTGATTTAATGGGGCTTGAAGGGGAACAGTGCATATGGATTGACCTATTGAGTTCCTATTTCACGATTCATTAGGTTAGTTTTACCTCTGCTTTAGAAACATTTTGCTGCAGTTGTTGGGTTATATGCTAAGTATGTAAAGAGAAATATAGGAGAACCTTCTGGAATTTGCTGTAGTTTTAGAAGTGCTACATAATTAGGGGTTTGAGTGTTGGACTATGACTCTGGAGACCAGGGTTCGATTACCAGCACAGGCATGAAACCCACTGGGTGGCCTTGGGCAAGTCACATGCTCTCGGCCTCAGGGATAGGCAATGGGAAATCTCTGAAGAAATCTTGCCAAGAAAACCCTATGATAGCTTCGCCTTAGGGTTGCCTTAAGTCAGAAATGACTTAAAGGCACACCACAACAAATGGCTTATTGTAAAGAGAAGTTTCACTTCAGTTGCAAAACTAAACACATGGCCCTCGCTGACCCCTTCCACCATGGATCATGCAAGTAACATGTAAATAGGCTTACCGTACATGTCGTTCACAAATTTATCAAGATATGGTCCAAGATGCTCAGAACAAATTTATGTGAGTGTTGTGACTATTTCTTACATCACTGAAAAAGTATTACTTATTTATTATTATTATTATTATTATGGAAAATAGACAACAAGCTAGCTTTTAGCAATAGTAGTGATATTGTGATATTATTAGAGGAGCATTGCTCTAACTTTTTATTTACCGTTTAGTGATGTTATTGTGTAATGAAACATATGGAGTTCCAGGATACCTCATTTACAGCACAATTCCATATAGTTTGGAATTAAAACAAAAGGAAAAGTGCATAATTTGAATTGGGTGAAGAAACAGTATAGGATAATCAATGGAAGAGAATGGAGTTGGGTGGAAGAGATGGAGAGAAGTGTTGGAGGAACCCTTTGTTGTCACCAAGCCTCCATATTGAAATGTCTAAATAGCTACCACATTGTTAACATACAACACTGATAGGAATTGAATTTTAAATCCTAGTTTTAAGAAAGGGATTGGTTGCTTGCAACTGGGGCTGTTGGAAGTGAACTCCAAAACTTGCGAGGCAGCACAGAAGCACAAAGCAAAGCGCTGGTGCATATATACCAGAAAGGGATCTAAATCATGTACCATCTGAAGAAGAAAAAAAAAGGATAAGTTGTGGTAGCTCTTTAAATACATAGATTTATGAATAAGATGAGCAATTTTTTACAGCTCAAGTAGTCAGCACCTGAACATGTTTGGCCTTTTTGTGGCCTTCTGGACAGAGGATACTTGGGCTATGTTTCTCAGCATCTGGGCTCTCTAAGGCCTGCTTGCTAGGCTGCATCCCCACTGCAGACATAATTCAGTTTGACATCATTTTAACTGCTATGGATAAATATTATGGAATTCTGGGAATTCTAGTTTGTTGCAGCACCAGAGCTCTCTGACAGAGAAAGCTAAATACATCACAGAACTATAATTCCAGAATTCCAGAGCATTGAGCTATGGCAGTAAAAGTGGTGTCAAATTGGATCATTTCTTCAGTGCGGATGCAGCCCTAGATGTTGTTGAACTACAGCCCATATTATCCTTTGCTAGTTATGACTGATGGGAACTTCAGTCGCACACCTATGGGAAAGCGCAGGAGTCTACTCTAGCTGATCCTACTATAGTCATAGTAGGCAAGTTAACAGGCAAGTTAAATAGCAACTGATATCATGATCCCCTACTGGAATATTTGGAGCCTGTGTAAGCATCAGAGAGAAAGGAGGAGAGTAAATAAGTCTGCCATAATAA
>NC_056522.1:196137281-196266123 GCF_019175285.1 Sceloporus undulatus | reverse complement strand
TAATAATAATAATAATAATAATAATAATAATAATAATAATAATAATAATAATATTTATTTGTATACCGCCCTCTGGCAAACCAATCCGGGCGGTTAACAACAGTAAAATATAAAATATAACAATTAAAAACACTTTATCCCTCCCCCCCTTAAGACAATATTAAACAGTATAACATATTAAAAACACAATGTCAATGCATAAAAACAACAATTAAAAACTAAAAACCCTGATATCCCTCTGTTGATCCTCGACCATCACTAAGATGGGGCCACGGGAGGAATGAGGGAATCAGGAACCTGGGCCGGGATGGTTAATCTGGAAAGGCCTGCCGGAAGAGATCCGTCTTGGCCGCTTTTTAAAAGCTGTCTAATGATGTTATCTGACGGATCTCATCCGGCAGGTCGTTCCAGAGTTTGGGGGCGACAGCAGAGAACGCCCTCTGGGAGGTCGCCGCAAGCCTAGATTTTAGAGGCTGTAGTAAGTTCCTCCCAGAGGAGCGGAGAGCGCGGGGAGGATTGTACGGGAGGAGGTGGTCCCTGGGATAGCTTGGACCCAAGCCATTTAGGGCTTTAAAGGTTATGAAGAACTTGCATCTGAAGATGCCAGCCACAGATGCTGGTGAAACACCAGGAACACAGCCACATAGCCCTAAAAACCGAGAAAAAACTATAACTCCCATCATGTTTTAAAAAGCATAGGTTTTTAAGTTTGGTCAGAAAAATGGAAATCATAAGAAAATGGAAGGCTGGTGAAAGAAGAAGTCATCACTGAATGTATTTTGAAAGATAGCTTCAACTAGTTAATAGAAGCTTTAAATGTGTTTATTTAGTTATAAAGGTTTTTTTGTTTCACATATGCATATTGTTAGTTTTGGATAAAAAGTTTGCTGAAACATGTTGAGCTGTTCTTCTTTGTGATGTAAGAATCTGTTTCTATTCTTTCCATGTGGTTTCTGCTACCAGTACCAAATTTTCTGTTAAAGAAGTAATGCCCTGGAACACATGTAATTCGTTAATTGAGGCATGCTGTTGATGCGTGCCTTCAAATTGTTTCTGATGTATGGTGACCCTAAGGCAAACCTATCATAGGGATTTCTTGGTATTTTTCTTCAGAGGGGGGTTTGCCATTGCCATCCTCTGAGGCTGAGAGAGTGTGACATGCCCAAGGTCATCCAGTGGGTTTCCATGGCCCAGTTGGGATTCAAACCCTGGTCTCCTGGTGTCCTAGTCCAGCATCCAAATCATTACATCATGCTGGCCCTCAGTTGAAGCATACATGTATGTAAAATAATGTTTATGTATTATGTAATATATTTAATCACTGGGAGATTTAGGTTTTCTGAATCTGTGACTGATAGAGCAGAATTTAATCTTTGGAAAAAACAAAACAGGGATGCAAATTTTTGTGTCATTAGAGGTGGCCAATTCAATGACTGGGGTATGGAACTTTACGGTGGCAACTCCAGAGACTCTGCCACACTTGCTATACGACTATGATTCCACTTTGACTGCTGCAGCAACATCTTGTGGAATCCTGGGATTGGCAAGGGAGGGCTTGTAAGATGCTCAGTCAGAGAGGTCATCTGGTGTCTCTGACCAAAGTATATCCCCCTGAGGAAGAAGACTTTACAATGGAATTATAGTGCTATCATTGTGTAGTGTAAAAGGCCCTTGGCAATCTGCCCAAGAAAGAGAATGGGTAAGCAAACAGGCCCCTGTAAGGCTGTGGGTCCCAGAAGGTAACCACCAATGCTGATCACTTCTCCCAGCATTCCCCTCCTACTTTAGATGTCCTTGGTATTCCATTAACACTTCATTTCATTGAAAGATCCATAGAAATAGTGCTATGACAACACATGCAGTAGAATCCGATGCATGTTTACTTAGGAATAAGTTTTACTGTGTTCAGCTACTGTGATCAATATAACTTATGCTATAGATTGCAGCCTAAACTACTGTATTTTCTGGCGTATAAGACTACTTTTTAACCCAGGAAAATATTCTCAAAAGTTGGGGGTCGTCTTATATGCCGGGTGTCGTCTTATAGGATGGGTGCTGAAACTTCTGAGCTGGACTGGAGAATGTGTGGTTGCCGCATATGGTGGGGGGAGCTCAAAATGGCCATGGCCGCATCCCCTCCATATGTGGCGACCATATGAAAGCAGGAAGGGAGGTGATGTACAAGTACAGTAGAATAAAATCTTGGAGACAGGGAGGGCTGGTCAGGCAGGGAGAGCTGACCAGTTCAAGCAGGCTTTGCATACAACAAGTTTTCCTGCTAAGTACCTGCATGTCATAAGCATTTCGATTAAAATTACCATATTGAAATCAAATCTGATTTTTAAAATTTTTATTTGGTGTGTGTTGGAAGAGGGGTAGTCTTATACGGTAAGTATATCCCAAACTCTATATTTTAACTGGAAAAGCTGGGGGTCGTCTTATACGCCTAGTTGTCTTATACGCCAGAAAATACGGTATATAGATATAGAGTTTGCCATCTGAGGAGAGTGAGTAAATGTGGGCATGTCTGATGTCTTGTTACCATAGTCTGATGTCAGCTGCTTTAGGCACCAGTTTATCATGAAAAGGAGACATAAAAATAAATGTGAGTGTTATTATGGTAAAAGAAAGACAAAGTGAAAGCTTAAAATGGTCTTTCCAAAGATATACAGTGGGCCCTTGTTATCCTTGAGGTTTGGTTCCAGGACCCCCCAGGGATAACAAAATTTGTGGATGCTCAAGTGACATTAAATATAATGGCAAAGTAAAATGGTTTCAAGCTGTGGTCGCTTGAATCCGTGGATAAATAGTCTGTGGATACAAAGGGCTGAATGTATGTCAAAATAGTGGTTCTCAACTTGTCTTGGACAAATGGTGGGATCTTAAACCTCACCAGCCACTCTGTCAAAGAAACTGGGTCCCCACCAGGATGGAAAGACACACCCCCCGACTTTTCCCAAGAAAGATATCTCATATGTTTACAAGCATGATGTTATTAAATGTATCAGTTAGTGTAAGTTTTAACATTCTAATAGTATTGTTAGGAATAAACACAAAAATAATCTATTAGTAGTTGGAAATTGTAACAGTACCATTGAGTATGCATTTTACTGCTACAGTAAAACACAAAGATAATAGCACAGCTCACTTGCTGGAGGAATTGAGGACTGAGAAAGAACAAATTCTTGGTAATTGTTATGAAAGCTGATTTCTATTGTATCCCATTGGCAAGACTTGTGCCACTAGTTGAGAACCAATGCATTACAGAGTTTGTTAAAAAAAAAATATAGAAGAAACATAAAATTTATTTGGGTAGACTGTTTGTTCTTGGAACACTTTTATTTGCAACAGAATGCATTTTTTAAAAAAAAAACACAATGATGATCTAGATGTGTTCAGAGGGGGTTTGTCTTTGCCTTTTGAGGATGAGAGTGTGACTTGCCCAAGATCACCAGTGGGTTTCCATGGTTGAGCAGAGCTTCAAACTTTGGTCTCCAGAATCGTAGTCCAGTGCTCAACACATTACACCAAACTGGGTCTCCAGGGATATAATCAGTATAGTTTTTAAAAAAAACAACAACCAACCAGCATAATTGCACAAGCAGACATCCAGAACTGATTAGTTTAAAATTAATCCACAGTCCCTAAACCCTCAGAACTTGGCTTGGATGGACAGATTTCAATATGCTGCTGAAATTAGGTTAATCTTTGCTGCCATTTGGACTTCCAAGGGGAGGACATGGCAGAAATGGTGGTGGTGGGAGGCAGCACAGCCAAGAAACATTGCTCCCAAATTTCCTTACAATTTATTGTTCTCAGTAGTGGGACATGCTATTGAGGATGCAGTTGCGCTGGGCAGGACATGTTTCTAAGATGAAGGACCATCACCTCCCAAAAATAGTATTCTATGGTGAACTCGCCACAGGTCAGCGTAAGAGGCGTGCCCCAAAGAAGAGATACAAGGACTCCCTGAAACAGCATCTCAGGCTCGGCCAAATTGATCCCCAACAATGGTCCGCCCTGGCCTTGCATCAGGAGGCATGGAGACGCACTATCCACGATGCTGTAGCTTTTTTTGAAAGCTCACACCAAATGAGTCTTGAAGAGAAACGACAACGCAGAAAGAACCACAACCCAGAAACATCACCCAAGGAGACTTTCCGCTGTGCTTTCTGCAACTAGACCTGTTTGTCCCGAATTGGCCTTTTTAGTCACCAACGCGCTTATAGAAAGCGCAGGATGAGTCCTTCTTGAATCTTCATTTGCGAAGCAAAGCCAGAGAGAATGAGAGAGAGAGAGAGAGAGAGAGAGAGAGAGAGAGAGAGGGACAAGGAGGCTGTTTCTTTTGGTAGCTCTCAATCCTCAGTTACCGTGGCCAGCATGTCCCACTGATTTGAATAGGACTGAAATATAGGTAATACTGTCTGAAACCAGATACTCCCTCTTTTCTGAAAAATTTTACTCTGTAGTAATATTGGCATTTGAAATTTGATTTTTGATACCATCATCAGCCTTTCTCAGCTGAGATGCTGTATCAGACAGAACACAATTCCCAGTATACATGTTGTGTCAACATGCGGACATCTTGTGAACCTAGAAATAAAATTTTGGTTGCAGGGTATGGAGAGCAAATATAGGATGCTTCTGGTGGCTTCTTCTGAAATCATAGAATCATAGAGTGGAAGAGACCTCTAGGGCCATCCAGTCTAGTCCCCAGCCATACAGGAATACACATTCAAAGCACCAGGTGGCCATTCAGCCTCTGTTTAAAAACCTCCAAAGGAGATTCCACCACCCTCTGAGGGAATGTGTTCCACTGTGAAAAAATATTTTGTGGTTTTGCAGCCAGCATCACACTAGATTCCAAAACCCCTTCCATCATTCATATGGTCATCTACCCATCCTGGCCTTAGCCAACCTCTTTCCTCCTGCCTTTGTCCCTCAACCACCATAGTTAAAGCTGAACTTGTTACCATACCCACAAGTTTTGCATTTCTGTGGCTATTAATACAGCATGCTTATAAAGGTCTGTTCTTAGGCACTAGTTCATGCATCTGAGGAAGCAGACTATGATCACAAAAGCTTATGCTACAACTGTTTTCTTTGAGTTAGTCTCCAAGGTGCTGCATGGTTTCTTTGAATAAATCTTGAACTAGTAGCGTTAGAATGGAAGGATTATTGGTTTGGCTACACCCACATTTCAGATTCCTTAGTGATGATGCATTTAATATGGTAGGTAGCTTATAATTTAGAGTGGTTAACAAAGACATGTCTTCATACCAAAAATTTAAACCACAAATGACCTTATTAGGATTTGTATACCTTGGGAAAGCATTTTTTAAAGTGCATATTACAGCGAATACAGAATGGGTGTGAATTCTTAAAGCCTGTTAATGTTCTTATTTATTTGTTATTTATAATAAATACTATTTATTAATTTAAGATTAATTTTGAGTAACATTTGTTGAAAAGTTGATCAATATTTTTGAAGGGTCACATATGAAGAACATAAGAGAGTGTAGATAAGTTAATAACCTGTATAGACTGTGGTCTAGTATTCAAAACTGGTGCTTATAACTAATCTATTATCTATAATGAATGTAGTGATCAAAAACCAGCGCTGTAGTGCTTTGAATCTTAGACTAGGACCTTGGAAGACCAGGGTTCAGATCACTTCTTGGCCATGGAAACCCTCTGGGCAGATCACACTTGCTTGACCTCAAGGAGGGCAATGACAAAGCCCCTCTGAAACAATCTTGCAAAAAATGAACAAACAGCAATAACAACCCGTGATAAGTTCAGCTTTTGGTTGCCATAAGTGAGACATGACTTGCAGGTACACAAAAACAACAAGAATAATGTAGTGATTCTAAAGTATTACATAAACCTGTAGAAAACCTGTAGATAACTTCAACTAATCACCTGAGCCAGGAGATCGGTACTGGAGTTCCACATCTGAATTCGTCTTAAGAATTTTCAGGTGGATGCTGTGTGATACTGTAGTAAGTCCCAGTTTTAACATTTTATCTGGTGTCCCTTCTGTTTGCTGTGGCTCTTGGCCTAAATCCAGTTTTTATTTATTTTATTTTATGTATTTTATTTTTATTTATTATGGCATTTATACCCCGCCCTTCAGGCCTAATGGCTATCAGAGCGGCTTACAATTATTATTTTTAATAAGACGGTTCCCTGCCCTCAGGCTTACAATCTAAAAGACACAACACAAAAGGAGAAGGGAATGGTGGTGGGGAAGGGGATGAGGTTCAGTGTTTTTTCTCTCCCTCTGAGGCCTGGACCAAGGCAGATGGACTGGAGGGAGGGCGCTTTATCTTCAGGCTAGCCCTGGGGGACCTAGCCTGCCTCTCTCTCCCTCAAGATGGTGGATGAAGGGAGGGCTACTGTAGTTGGGATTGGCAGTTGAATTTAGGCCCATGTTATGTTTTTGTTGTTGTTTTTGTGTGCCTTCAAGTCATTCTGGACTTATGGTGAACCTATCATGGGGTTTTCTTGGCAAGATTTGTTCAGAGGAGGTTTGTCATTCCCTTCCCCTGAGGCTGAGAGCATGTGATCTACCCAAAGTCACCCTGTTGGTCTTGTAGATGACCTGGGAATTGAACCCTGGTCTCCAGATTTGCAGTTCAATGCTCAAACTGCTACATACATTCATACTTGCATACGTACATATGTACATGCATGCATAAAAGCACTACGAAAGTAGACATATCAGTAACATTTTCTGTACTAGAGATATGTGCAAAGCAATTTCCCAGCTATCTTTTGCTTCCTGTCCTGCTACGTCTCTGAATTCCTTTTTGTGATACAACTGCCATATTTATTTTCTTTGCTTCCTGTTTAACATTATTATACATTTGCCAGAGCTTATCCTTTAAGCTTATCCTTTATCATTTGGGCAAGACTGTACCATTCATAGCACCATTGACTTCTAGATAATTTACTGGACATCTGGACTAGTGTTATACCAACACAAATGGGAGCTTATTGACAGGCTTTTCCCATCAAGTGGCATGGCTGACATCAATTGGGGGGAAATGCATCGATGAGAGGGAGATGAAACCATGCGATAGGCTAAAGGCACTATTATTGAAATTTTATGGTGGTTTAAAAACCACGTGTGATGAAGTCCCAAGTCTAGCCTGCGTGCAGTAACAGAGGAAGGTACTATTTAACATACAGTATTTAAGTATCCAGATGAGAAATAATGATAGTTTAATACTGTGCACATTTAGCTGTTGTGCTAAAGCAGCCTTCCCTGATCTAATGTCTTCTAAATGTTTTGAATGACAATAGTCATCTAAAACATTCATTCTGGGATCAATGGGAGGGCTAAGAGTAAGCTACAGTGAACCTCAGATTAGCAACTTTTATTCTATTCTCTCATGGCCTTGCTCTAGAGGGAAACAAGAGGTGCACATTCTTGTAGTGTCACACTGTATCCCACCAGAGACCACCTTGAAAGCCCCAGAGATCTCTCCCGAAAATTAAAAGGAACATTGCAGCCGACACACATGTGAAACAGACACACAAAATGTAGCAGTTTGGATCCTTTTGCCTCCCATAACCCCAACCCAATGAAACCTGGCAGTATTTCAACCAATTCCTGTAAGCGGAAGTGATGCAATGTCACTTTTGGTCATGTAGGGAATGTTTCCATGACCACCACCCCTCTTTCTCTGTATGTGTAAATGACATGTACTCCCTCTGCACTTTTCCACTTGTGCCCTAAAGTGTGACTAGACCATATTTTATGGCTTTGTTTTACAATGTCTCTCTGTGACCACTGTTATGTACTAAATATTTTTGATTCATTATCATATGTGATCTAAAACGCAACAGCGTCCTCTTACTGGGGATGAGCTGTTTCTCTGAAAGGGTGAAAACATGAAGATGTGTAAATCTGGTGTGTAAATATTCTGACTTTAATGCCCCTTCCTGAGGAATTCTAGGAATTGAATTTTCAAGAGTTTCGCAATCTGTATTGTGCCTGTGGCAATGATGCTTCTGATGATAGTTGGTATATCTGCATGGGTTCTGCATCTGTTCCATTCCTTTTCCTCATGGAAGATGGATACTGGAATTGGCAGTAAGGCTGGGATTAAAGTGCTGGCTGAGGGCTGAGAGCCCAGAGGCAAAAAGGCTATATAGGGAGTTGACTGCAAAACAGGCAACTTAAAGGGAAAGGTAGGTCAAGTGACTTGAGGAAAAAGCAACAATAAATTGAGGCAAAAGAAGACTTATTGGGCAGGGATACATGCTTTCTGATGTGGAAGGTTTCAATGGGATGTAGACAGGAGGGTGGTCAAGAGACTGGAAAGCTGAAGGAAATGATTGCTTGGTCAAGGCTGGGATGGGAGCTAATTTTACCACTCTGCCAGGAAATTAATTTTTGCTTTTTCAAGTAAGTTGGGCAGGACTGGAGCTTCTCTGATCTGTTTGTACTGTTCAGGGGGTTGTTTTGAGTTATTTAATGGGCAAATTTTCACCTAAAAAGATACTAAAAGGTTTTTGGAATTTGAGATGGGTAGTCGTTAGAAACTCTCTCTTTCTTTTTCTCTCTCTGTGTATAGCAGGACTGAATTTCACAGATTGATTAGAACTGACAAAAAAAATTTGGCTGTAGGATTCTAGTCTTTGGTAAGATATTTGGTTGGTAGAAACCATTCCCAGGATTCCATGTGGACTCAATGACAGTAAGGCAGGGGTGGGATTCACGAGGCCTTCTGGATGTTGTTGAGCTAAAAAAACACCCAGAATTTCATGCCATGGGTTAGAACAGTGGTCCCCATACATTTTTGAGCAACCGCCCCCTTCCCTCTTGGATGACAATAATAGCACCAACACACACTGTGTATTTCTTGATATTAGGTCTAATGTTCCACTTCACATTCAAAACAAGTAATTTCAGTCACTTCTCCCTTTGCTACCCGGTCACCCTGGGAGCAGCAGCCAAGTAGCTGGCTGAACAGTGACTGAGAAGCCTCTTGCCCATGCCAGTCTTGTGGCAGAGGTGTCACTAGGGAGTGTGCAGGCTGCACCGAGTTACACCATAAGTGGGGTGACACCATGAACACCACTGTTGCTTTGCCTTTTGGAAGAAATTGGCATAGCATTAACTTGCCTTGTAAGACATGAGGAACTCAGTGGGAAAAGTGAGGCCTCTGCTTTCTTCGACCACTGAGCTTCAAACACCCTCTGGGAGAGGAGGACGAGACTGGGCAGGACTTTCTTGGTTCCTCTACCCTCCTGGTATGGCCTGACTCCATCTGCGAGAGAAGGAGAAGCAGGCAGGAGGATATAGGAGCCAATGAGCTTGAAGAAGGTTGCTGTCCACCATTGACACAAGAGCCTCCAGTGTTGGGAGTGGCGTGCAGAAGGAACCCAGGGATTCTGCTCCAGGAGTTAGAAGAACAAAATATCCCTGGTGGTAGAATTCAAAGACATAGCTGTGTTAGTCTGTAGAATCAGTATGTAGAGAGATCCTGTAGCATCTTTGAGACTAAGGCCCGGTACAGACTGCCGGAAAGTGGCAGTCTGGGACCAATTTTAGGGCTTGGGAGTGCAGAGCGACCACATGCTCCTGAGCTCTATTGCGCGCCGGTGGCACCATCATGGTGTGGCCCTGTCCACATGGGGGCACAAGCGCGGTGCGGTGTGTAAACGTCACTGCACGGCACGTGCCTCATAACTGTGCATGGGTGTGCCATTGGCACACTCATGGCGGTCTTTGCCAGGAGTAAAAAACCTGCTTTCAGCAGGTTCTTTTTAGCCCAGATGGAAGCTGTGCCGTTTGCTTGGTGCAGCCTCCGTCAGCCCGCCCTTTAGGGGTGGTCTGTCAAGCCCTGACTAAAGAAAGAACTTGGTAGCATGAGTTTTCATAGACATAAGTCTACTTCTTCAAATGCATTTGTACCAAAGTATCCCTGGGTTCTTCCTGCACCGAACTCCCAAAGCTGGAGACTGCTGCCTCCCATTTTGACAGCAACCTTTTGCCTCAGGAATTAAGAGAATGAAAAATTCCTGGATTCCTCCTGCACCCCCCTCATGAAGCTGGAGTCTCTTGTGTGAGTGGAGATAGCACCATCCAGTTTCAAGAGTTAAGAGGATGCATAAGGTGTTTTTGAGTTGGTTTTGACACAAAACAAAACTGTTGCCATTATATTCAATAATATATGCAATTATTAAGGTTTAACATTAGTACAAAAATATTTCTAAGGATTCTGTATGATCTGGTAGGAGAGGAGTTTAATGGGAGGGTGATACCAATCCTAGTGATGCCACTGCTCTGCAGCAAAGGCCATTGTGGGCAAGAAGCCTCTTGGTCACTGCTCAGAGCTCCCAAGGTGACGAGGTGGAAAGGGAGAAGCTTCTCCCCAGTGAGGAAAGATGTTGGGATGGACAGGGGCACAGCTGGTGTGTACGTAGGGAGTTTACAAAGAAAACATGCTCTGGACTGGAGACTGCACAGAACTTTTTTGTTTCTCCAGTAGCAGGGAGAAAACTGGGGAGATAGTATTCACTTGAATATTAACATCCCTAGCTGTCAGTGGGTCACCTTAAAGCTGTTTTGTGAAAATATTTTTTTGAAGGTTCTGACTCGGGTTTTCAAAACTAATTTTTGTTTTACTGATTTTTCTTATAGCAGCTGCTACATTCTCCCATGGAAATAACCCTCATTTTTTTAAAACTGTTTTTCCCCTCAGCCCAAATACCACCCCACCATTTTCCTAACAACGTTAGGTGGCTCTCTGTCAAGACAGCAAAGACAGTTGTGTCCTTTGATATTTTGCTAGTATTAGCCAATCGTTTTTATATGATGCGAGACATTTCTTCTAGTTTTAGTGTTAATGTCTGGCTTGTTAACCACCTGCAACTGAACAAGCATCAAAGATGCCCATGAATCGTAGCATAATACATTTTATTTAATGTTTTCTGGAAATATGTGGATTAAAGGGATTTTTTTTATCATAAAGAAGTGTTGAGAAGCATTCTTAGGCTGTAGGCTCAACTTAAATCTCTGGTTCTTCTAATTAGCTGCTTTGCTTGGTTCAGTTAGTTCTTAATAAGAGCAGTTTTCTGACAAGATAGCCTGCCATGATTCCACTTCCATCATTTAAGTGTGTAATTAATGGACATAGGCCCTAAAGTTGAACAGATACTCATCTCAATGGTTAAAAATGGGAATGTTGAGTTTTATTTTGTTTGTTTGTTTGTCGAACACTTGAAATGATAGGAGACCAGCTCCTTAGGGCTCATCATCATTTTGACAAGGGTATAAGCAAGGTTATTTTAAGTATGTATTTGTGGAGTAGTTTCATTTCATGGGAATGCTTTTTTTAGGGATGCACTAAAAGTGTAACAAAAGAAAACAATTCCGCCCCCAAAAAGTGCATTTATAGATGGAAAGAAACCTGGATTCCCTTTCCCCCCCCCCCTTTTCTTGGCATCTTCTACCTTCCTGAATAGGTTTTTTCATAATTCCTGTATAGCAAAAGCGGGCAGTAGAAACAGTTGTTTCTCTGACCTTGAAAGGTACACTCTTGAGTGTTTGTGCTTCATATCTTTCTTTGCTTATACTGCCTGCTATGAGCCATTTATTCCTAAATTTTTACTCCCTGTTTTACTTTGTGCTGGAAGCTCTCAAGTACTTCCTTGCATTTATGTAGCCTGATTTTCAGGTTAAATTCTAATTCCACTGTCTTTAATTTTTCTTTTTCAGTAGATAAAAATGGCAAAAATGGAGGTGAAGACATCTCTTCTTGACAATATGATTGGGGTTGGAGATATGGTACTTCTAGAGCCCCTCACCGAGGACTCCTTCATCAGTAACCTCAAACAACGTTTTGATCACAGTGAGATATATGTGAGTATAATGTAAATACCTTTCATATGAGAGCTTATTTAAAAAACACCTCATTTGTTAATGGTGTCATTCTGCATGGTTAGGGACATGGATTTAGAATTTCAGAATTAAGCTTTTTTTAAACTGCTTAAGTGGTGTGTACATGCTCAAAACTGCTTTGAGTCCTTTGCTGGGAGTAAGGTGGGGTATAAATGAATAAATTAAATAAATAAATGTGTATGTGTGTGTAAGAGAGAGAGAGAGAGAGAGAGAGAGAGAGAGAGAATGTCAAATTTAAAGGAAACAAATAACACTTTTCGCAAATTTGAATTCATGTACTATCTCATTCAAGCATTTTGGATAAAAGGGAAAATTTCTGATTCCATAGACTCAAGAATTTGACACCAAATCTTAGCCTAGAGGAATAATACATCATCCACATAAGAATGTTTACGACGGAGTGTTGTAAACTGCCCCCTTGGCAGTACACTCAGTTTTATTTTAAGCAGCTGAGGAAGAAGGTGAAACATTTTACCTACTATATTCTGTTTGTTTATCGCTCTTATATGTGTGTGTATATCTGTGTTGTTGCTGTTGTTGTGAGCTTTCAAGTTATTTTCGGCTACTGAGTTTTCTTGGTAAAATTTGTTCATAGGGGTAGCCTTTGCCTTCCTCTGAGGCTGAGAGACTGTGACTTGCCAAAGTTTACCTAGCAGATTTCTGTGCCCAAGCAGGGATTCTCTAGAGCCATAGTCCAATGCTGCATGTTACATCACACTGTATGTGCATGCTTTATTAACTATTTGATATATACATGTGAATCTCTCTCTCGCTCTCACTCATTCACTCTCTGACAAATACTGTATATACTCATGTATAAGTCTGGAAATTTAGGTCAAAAAATTGACTCCAAAAACCTGAGTCACCTTATCCATGGGTCAATATAAGTACTGTGCTTCAACTTCTATTTTAAAGAAGAAATCATCCTTTGGTGAAAAGCAAAAGTGTAATCTATCCTAGAAGCACTGGCCTCCTCTGTTCTCTCATCCATCCAGCCTTTAATGTGAGCACAAACAGTTATGCCTGCTGGACTTCTGTATGTTCTTTGGCATTATTTTTCTTTCCTTCATCCTTTATATCCTTTGTTACATGCTCTTAAGTTTTATCCTCAGTTTATCCAAGGGTCATATCAAAATCTATGATTTTGGCCCCAAAATTTGCCCTCGACTTATACATAAGGTCAATTTATAGTTGAGTATATATGGTAAGCATATCTAATTGATCGTAAATTCATAATCTGGAAACAGTCTCATTATAAGGTGATGCAAAAATGGATTGCAATGTTTTTCCTTCCTTTATTTTATACAAATGCTGAGCTGATAACAATATTTCTGTTGTGCTTTTTTGGACTTTTTGTGATAACAGTAAAATGTCTTGTGATTGATCTAGGAAGGTGGATGGTAGAGATGTCTTGGATGCAGGGACCATGGTGGTTGTCTTAAGGTGGATAGGGTTGAAGGAGCAAAGGAATGTCTAGATATTTTGGTGTAAAAGCAAGGGTGGGTCAAGACCCCATTTAAAATCTATGCATCACTTTTGTCAACTACCTTTTTAATGAAACTTAAATATGAGTCTGAAAGTGCTCTCACTTTCTGAGAAGTTAATGAATAATTCTCACTTTCCTTTTGAATTCATTCTGGAGCTTGACTTGCAGACTCATTTGTGGTCTTATGCAAACAGCAGTGTGACTTTCCCTCTCTATGCAGATTCCTTTTAAAAATACTTTTGTAAATGGCTGTTGTTAGGACATCAAAAAGAAGGATTACATCAGTCCATTTTCAAAGTTCATTGTTGATGACTCACAGCTGATTCTCTTTGTAGCCTTGACTGCTCAGTCTTTGTCAGAGACTGTTGAAAGGCTCTGTCAAGGTGAGAAGATGGCCAGTTTCTAGTTTCTGACAATCACCCAGGTAATTTGTAGAATGGCAGCCTATGCAGATTATATCTTGGAGAGTTACTTTTCTTGGACTACAGATCCCAAAATCTTCCAGATAATATGGTCATTAGTAACCAGGATCTAGGGTAGTGCTACTCAAAGCACTGATCTTTGGATTGATGTTGGTTCACAAGCTACTGATTTGTGATCCACAGGCAATTTTCATGAAGGAAAAATCAATTGTAGCCAATGGATACAAATATGGTCCCAATCTCTGGCAGACTGGGAAACACCTCCACCAGTCCCACTTCAGATAGCCTAAGAAGCATTGGTCAAAGGGGCAATGTGCCTTTTTCTTACCTCTTAGTGTGTTCCCATAATCTGACTGAGTCTGGGTTTCATTTATTTAAAATGAATGTAGATAACAATCTTACATTTTAAAGAATTCACCTGTTCTTTCCTTCCTGCCTTTTTTCTTTTCCTGTGTGGACTGTAATCTTCGGTTCATTTCTTCTTTTAAAACATTGCTCTTGAGGAATGCTTATGATAAAGAAAGTAGGATGGAATGACCTGCAAGGGTTCTTGCATATGTTTGTATCAATTTATGTATGTTTTTTCTTAAAGTCAGCATTCTATAATTGTGCAGATTTCTGTTAGATTTCTACCTTCTTTAGATGCTTGACACTGGTGCTGAAAACATGGCAGATTGGTTTTTATCTTGCTTATGGAACCTTTTAAAAACCTAGACTTCAATACCTTTATCAGTTAGGTAATTACTGAATTATCATTCTTGATGATGAGATACCATAACATCAAATGTGTTGATTGTAGTACTTTTTAGGGCTGTTTTGCACACTTGTTTTTACAGGTGTGTGCCTAAAAATTTAAGGAGAAAGCTGCACTCCTCAAGGAGGTATGATTGGATGCAGCTTCCAATTGTGTATAAACTGGACAGCATATGAATCCATCTTATAAGCATGTTGGGGTTCCCTTATGTTGGTAGATTTGAGTGCTGAACCTAATGCTTAAGGTAGCTGGGTCTTGCCTGCAGGTTTCTAGGCTTTTTATTTTTCGACGTGCTCTTCTCTGAAGGTAGGCGTTTATCAAGTTTGCTGTGAATAATGATGACCTACTGTTGCACTACTGAAATTAATAGTAGTATTTGTTTTGGCAAAATAACAAGGGCCATTTTCTTAATTAGCTGCGGAATATTTGCCTTCCAGGTGGTGATGTGTGTTACTCAAACAGGTTTGCCTTAAAAAGTTTGGTTTGGTGCCAAATTATTTAGTTAAAAAACATGCAGTGCTTTCAAATAAGTATTAAAATTCTTATCTTCATATCTTTGACAGAAAAGGGAAATGATGAAGCAGCCTAAAAATACAGTTGATTCATGCCTATTCTTTGGGACTGGACTAATGAGATTAAAATGAAAGGTCTGGTGGTGGTATTTAGAAATGCCCTTTGATTGCCAATATAAACAAAATAGCTTTTTCAGCATGGGACCTAGGCCTTGTACTTGCTACCTGGTTTGTATTGCTTCATAATTCTTATTTTCTAAGCAATTCTAGGAATGTTGTTTCTGTTCCTAATCTACTGCATTCTATTGCTATGTAAATTTTCCTGCCTTCTTTCCTTTCCCTCCTCTATTGAACTCAACCCCCTCCCATGTCATGCGTCACATGAATAATGCTAAATCTATTTAATTGCAAAATAAACTTCAGCCTTGAAGTATGAGATCCTGCAATTTGAACTTTTCTTTGGCTTTAAGAAGTAGAAAGCAAAATCCACTGTTTGATTTACAAGAATTATAATTCAATATATAGCCAAAACTCAGAAAGATCAATGGAGAGCTTATGAATTCCTGGCAGTCCAATTCCTTTCTGAGAGAATATAGATTTGGTGCCTATGATACATGTATTACTGAGTTTTCCAAGGTTTCCCTTAAAACAAAGCAAATTAGATACTGAAGAAATCTACTGTGCCTATGGTATAATAGATATTGGGATGATTATTTTTAGTGAAAAACTAAGTGGTGAGCACCTCTCCATCAAGTATGCAGTCTAGCCACTCTCCTTGGCCATCAGTCCCCAAACATGAAAACAGTCAACGTGTCCCCCCCCCCCTTCCTAAGCAAGGGAAATGATGCCTGTGCCCTTGCCCACTTTTAAAGTGAATTTTCCTTTCAGCACCTCTCTTGTCATGTCCTTGTTATGTGTGCTGGAGGTCAAGAAGTGGTCTGGCAGTCCTCTAGTCCTCCCATGAAGGTGGAATCTGCAGCAGCTAAGTTCTGAGTTGTGTGCTTTTTTATTGTGCTTAACATCCACAAGCACATGCACCAACTGGCATCACAGTATTATTATTATGCTTTTAGGCTGTAATGCCAAAGTATTCATTTCTCTGGCAGTAAATCCCACTGAACATGGTGGGTTTCCCTCTCCCTGCCTCCTCTCATAGTAATGGACACTTAGAGGACTATGCTGTTACTTTCTTTGTTTTTGAAATTCTTGTCCTTTATTTGTTTTTCCTGATATAGATAGTCCACCTTCCCCATTCTGCTTCTTCTTGATTTACAGGTCCTAATGTTCAGAAAGAAAAACCTCTCTTTCTCTGGTTTCATCTAGGTGGGGGAAAGCCTTTAGATTTGTTGGGATCTGTTCCTATAGGGGTCCAGTTCCTTCCCTTCCCTTCCCTTCTTTTTTTGAATATCCAAATGATGTACTTTGTGGCTTTGCCTTCCCAAGGAAGGAGGTTTTCTTGTTAAATTCTGGTAGATTCTGATACAGCAGGGATGTCTCTTGTGCCTTAGCCATCAGTCTTGTGCCTCAGTTTATGCAGTACCTCTGGACAGTATGTAATAGTGCGTTACATGGGGGTAGCAAAAAACCCTGTCTAAAGGTAAAAGATAAAGTTTTCACCTTTGACATGATCGCCAAGTTGTGACTGACTGTAGGGGATGATGCTCATCTCTGTTACTAAGCCAAAGAGCCAGTGTTGTCAAAGACAATCCCATGGTCATGTGGCCAGCATGACTGCATGGAACACTGTTACCTTCCCACCAAATAGCAATAGGAAATGCATTTCTATACAGCTTATCAGTGCACTTAAGCATTTCCTAAGTGGTTTACAATGTGTAAACCTATTTCCCCCAACAAGCTACTTGTATTTGTATATGCTTTTGAACTGCTAAGTTGGCAGAAGCTGGGGCTAGTGATGGGAGGCTCACTCTGTCTTGTGGTGCTTGGGCCTCGAACTTCCTACCTGCCGATCTTGCAATTGTCAGTGGCTTAACCGCTCAGCCACCGCATCCCATGAACCTTGTCTACACTGTAGTTAATCACACCTCCTGCAGAAAAATGCAACCTGATATATTTACAGCATGACTGAATGTGAAGGTGGGAATAGATACTAAGATACTAATGAAACAGAGGGTCAGAAAGGCCAACTTTTGCAGAAGGTTTGAAAATGTTTCCTGGTGTGTGGAGGTGGCTGCTTGAGTATTACTAAGGGTGAAGTGAAGTGATTAGATTGTGCAACACCCTGATATGCTTCTCAGCTCAATTTAAAGTGCTGGGGTGTACTTTTTGGACAGTGGAGGGAAATCTCCAGCAATCTTTAAGACTCCTCCATGCATTTCAAAGTAGCTAGCCTCACCCTGGCATCCATCCATTGATCCAAGATAAATGAAATTGCTGCTATGTGTAACCCTGTTTTAGAAGTGTTTCCCAGATCCCTGGCTGGAAAAAAGCAATGTGGGACAACTAGCTTGTCATCAATTGGTACCATTTCCAATAGTAACATGTGACACATAAAGGGGACAGTTTTCTTCTCAAAAATCACCCCTTTTGCTCCCCTGGTCCTTCTGTGGTGTTTCAGAACCACTGGATGAATGTGTGGGTGGGTTATAACCTCTTGCTCCCTTCTATACCCCCACCAGCATATCTTCAAATTTAAGGTTCCCGAAACAGTTTTCCTTTATTTAGTATAAGTCAGAGCATCATTGACCACATTTGTGTGTAATTTGTAGTTAGGTGGTAGCTTAGTATGGATTTAAAGCTGTACTTAACAGTGTGTAGTTCAAAGCAAAAGTAAAAATTGTGGGTTTGTCATTTCATTGTCCTTTTTGGAAAGTTAATTATATAACCTCATTATAAATATTCTAGAGTGGGGAAACCATGCCATTTTGGGGGAGAGAACCCACTCTTTTCTAGCTGGCAAGGGTTTATGCATGGTACTGCTGTAAGTCATGTGGGCTCTAAAGATAGGTACCAGGGCACACATGCACATTAAAGCCAACTGAAAAGGGCATAGGAGAAAATTGCACATTTTTGAAAACAATGTGGTATTTGGGCAAAGGAAGGAAATACTCCAAAGCAGTTATAGAACCCATTTCTGAAATTAGTTACATTTTGTTATATGATTTTCAGGACAGCTACAGAGGATTTGGGTGTCCTGTTGCATTCCAGTAATTCAGAGCTGGTGAATGCTGCTTATAATAACAAGCAAAGCTGCTGTCTGGCGTTTAGCCAGGAGCCTACTGAAGTATGTACAACTTTCCCATTATCTCATGTAGAGTTGGATTGGAGTCCCTAAACATGAACTGATAGAGCATGTGGGATTTTTCTCGCTAAAAGCCTTTAATTTGGAATGGAGCACACCATGTAATTATTTATTTATTTTGGATCTTTCTATACTGCCTTTCTGAAACCAAACAAGGTGTTATTCTGCCAGGTAGAACTGCAGTAAATCCAATTATTTATACCCAGCTACAGCAGCTTTGTTCAGTCACATGCTGAATGGTAAGTCAACACATATGTAAATCCCATAGTTTATGGGTTCTATGGTAGTTGGGAGTAGGGACTGGATTTAAGCAAGTAATTGTAACAGTTCTTGGCAACATTTTCATGGTTTTACACTTTCTCCCCACTCCCCCTTTTTAGTCCAGTATTAATGCTCATAGCTGAGATTTTTAAAAAAAGAAGCAAGGGAAAATTCATTTTTAAAAAAAGGCTAGAAGTAGCTCAGACTCAGTTTCTCACTGTCTGTACTGTAAACTTCTTGTCACCAGCACAGGTTAAAAAAAAGCAAGAAAGATGTAGTGCTGTATAAATTTAGGCTTCTGCCAAGTCTCCAAAGAAAAGAGGTCCTTGTCTGTTGGGATATCTGTCAAGAGTGTTACCTGTGGCACTGCACTTAGTAGTCATACAGGATATAGCAGTTGAAGCAAAAGCTCCTGGGTATGTTGGATTCAAAGCCACTGCTTCTAATCATCACTTTTATTTGTATACCATTTCCTTGTGTAAATATTAGACTCAGAGCAGTTCATAACAAAGCATGATCAAAAACAATAATAGAAAACATAAAACAAAAATTATACTTTATATTGTTGTTTTTCATCATGCTTTATTACAAACTGCTCTGTTATGTCGCTGTATGTAATATTTCCCTAGTTTATATTTTTTTAAAAGCCCAAAGCTAATCAATTCAGTGAAGCAGTTCCAAGATGACAAAATGTGTAATAAAATACCATCATTATCAGAGTATGATAAATATTCATTAGAAGCAGTAGCAGACTGAGAGGTGGGGCTGATGCTTAGTCCAGGAGTCAGCAGGGACAGAAGGAGACACCCTCTGCATTAAAGGGTAAATGGCACCTATTAGAGCTTTGTCTTCTGTGAGCATCTTACCAAATACATTTCCAAACATTTTTTTTTAAAATGAGATTTCAAAGCATGGGATTAACTAAATCTTCTGTGAAACATTACTCCTTGGCTTGGAAACACGAGCCACAAGAAGCAGCTTCCAGATGCTTTGAGGGCATGGTGTTTGGATGACTCATGCTCCCAAAGTGGCCAGAAGCTGTTCCAAGGCTGCCAAAGGAAGCCCAAAGCCACTGCAAAAAAAAAAAAGCTGTTTTAATCCAGCTCCTGGGCAGCATGAGTTGGGACCACAGGTGGCTGCCTGCTTTGAGAGCAGGCCATGTGGTCACCATGGTCCTGGCTTGATTGTGGCTGGAATGGCCTTTGCCACTCCTTTCCAGCCATATGCCTCACCCCAATTCTGCATCTCAGCACTTTGGCTTTGCCTCTGGCAGTTTGGAAGGATCCCTAATACTATTTATATTTTGAGCTTTGTCCCATGCTACTGCCTGTTAAAACAACAACAACAACAAAAACTGAAAATAAATATTAAGACCTCAAACAGTTCTACTCCCTCACTTTTATATCTGGTGGTATTTCATTGAATTTTAATCCTGCTGTTCTCCTAAGATTTTACAATCTTGGCAGTGGAATTTTAGTTTTGGACTTTGATACTGGTGTGGCCTTTAACAAGACCCAATGTGTGCTCTATGTGTGTGTCAAAAACTGATCCCTGGACTCCTAGAGCTTTCACCACCCCTGGTGTATATGGTCTATCACTCCCCCTTACACATGTACCCACTCTATCCCTGTGATAAGTCTGCAGCATGGGCCAGTCTAAGTGCATGTTTACATTGGCCAAAAAATAAGTACTCATTTCATAGCCATTGCGACCCAGCCACATAACTTTTGTGAAGATTTGCAGGCAATGTGACTCTTTTGCTAAAAATTCCAATTAAAACAAGAACTGTCTTTTACCCCACATTTGTCTGGACAATCTGGGTACTCATATGTGTAGTAGTGCAGACACAGCTGTGTGGCTGAAAATACAGTGGTGTGTAGGACACATGATCATCATACGACTGCCCTTTTATAACAAATACGAGTTCACCTGAGGGAGATGTGTGGTGGGTTACTCTGAGCTTGACATGGTGAATATGGCATTAATGGGGTCACTGCAGAAAAATGTGTTGTGACTACGAAGTGGGTATGAGTTTTCCCATCAGTGTTAACATGCCCTAGAAATTGGTACAGGCCATAGGTCAAACCAACAGAATTTTAAATTACATCCTGCCAAATATTTATTAATTGCATTGAACAGACTATTTTAAACTTATGTTGTAATTTTGCATGGTCCATAAATTGAGGCTTTATGAAGGAAAACCCAATGTAAGCTGTCCATCTTAAAGCCTCAGTCACATATATAAAAATACAATATAAAAATTGCAATGGGTATGTTTATAAAGGTAAACTGAAGGTAACAGAATAGTAGCTTGCTGCTTATGCTGGTATGGGCGGATTATTGTGACTTTATATAAAATGATTACTGGGCATTTTAAACTTGGATACAATTGCTTAATTAGCTATGGTTTACAATGAATGTCTTTGTAGAAAATTTGATCAATCAGATTCTTTTCACCTTCTCCTGTTCGCCTGATTTAGGTCCTATGGAGATGTAATACTCCCAATGGCACAGTCATAGTATATTAGGAGCTCACTGGAAGTGCTTATGCTGTATTCCTTGTGCAAATTATTCCTTTTTGTAATTTTATGTAGCAGCATTATGCCTGAGACATCATTAACTGGTTTTTCTCTTAATGTTTGAAACCAGGGTTTGAAGGAGAGATGAGAGTAAAGGCAGTACATGTCATGAATTTATCTGAGGTAGACAAGAGGTTAACAATGACTCTTTCACAAAGTAATGTTATGATTATTGAAGCTGTTACTGTATATGCACATGTAATGAGTAACAAAATTTTGCTTGTTATACCAGTTTTAGTGGGCTGGGGCAGTTAATTTCAAAACACCTTGTGATTCTGATGATGCTAAGAGGTGGGCTTTGAGCAAGCAATGTAACATATGACTTTTTAAAAGTAACGCTTTAAGCTTGGGTTCAAAGTGGTATAGCAGATCTGTTAATTGCATTAATGTCTGTCACTCTCATTAGGCTGTAGACATCTTTTGCTTATATAGTTTGAAGTTGGCTCTACACATTCAGAACATCCTGAATACATCCTAATTCCCTATCAGAAGTGTTAATGGGTGTTTATTGCATATTAACTAACAGTTTAAACATAATCCACCCTCTTTAAGATTTTTTCTTAAAAGGAGAGTGGTAAGAGCATCTATTAAGGAAGAACAGTCTTTAGGAAGATATAATAGTAATAAAAGGGACCATTTTTCTAGACATTCTAAAGTAATTGGTTGCTAAAATGACTGTGTTGCCATGGTTTTGGTGAGGATGAGTGCATTTGCAAGGCTGATTTTGGAAGAATCCTTAGTAGTTTTATATTCACAAGGAAAAATCAGAACTGCAAATCTCCAGTGGGTTAAAACTTCCTGTTTTTACTAAGCATGAGTGTTTTTGCAGTACTGTTTTTGGAAGACTATTTAGCATTTTTTTTTAAAAGAAAGAAGTCCTTTAAGTATACATATTTTAAACCTCCAAAGACTGCTTCTGATTTTTAACCAGAAAAAATTCAGCTTCTTCCTACAATGTAACATAGCAATGTAACATGGGCCCGGTACAGACCGCCCCAATTTTCACACTGGATTGGGGCCAGGGCAACCTCACCCGCAGCCCTGCAGCCCCAATTGGGCATTTTCTGGTCCACGGAGAAGTGGCAAAATAGCCCGGAAAAGGGATGTCCTTGGGGTTTCATGCCCCCGGACACCTGGACAGCCAGGGATGAGAAAGGGGCGGCCCCTTTCCCCTCAGGATTGTTCCCGTGGCCGTGTAGTTGCTGCAGGAATGAGCCACTGTAGGCAGGAGCTGCGAAATACAGCTCCTTCCTGAAACGTCATAAGGGCTGCATTACAGCCCTTATGATGGTGCTTCCCTGCGCAGCTCTGGGGATGCTGCATGGCAGTGCCGGCATCATGGCGGTCCCCATGTGGATGGGAGGCTGCCATGATGCCGGCACTGCCACGGACTAGGGTTAGGGAGTGTGCGGTTGGTGTGAGCTCACTAACCCTAGTATTGCTGGCAGCACACCACTTTATGGAGGTGTGTACCAGCCCATAGACTCATCAAATGACTCGGGAGGAAGTTAACACTATGGTTCCTTACACTCCAGTGTTGTCACAGATTCAGCAAGTGGTAACACAGGCATGGGAATCATGGAAACTGCCCTACACTGAGTCAAACATTTTGTCTTCCTAACTCAAAGCAGTTTACAAAGACTGACAATGGCTCTCCACATTTTCAGACAACAATCTTTCCTAGCCCAACCAAGAAATGGTAGAGACTGGACCTGGGACCACTTTGTCATCTACAGCTAGGGATGTATATCTGTATTATTTCATCCTCAAATGCCAGGGCAAATCATTACTGTACTTTTCTTCCTGGTACTGGAGAAAATGAATATTTTTCTGCAGTATTCTCCTCGTTTTCTAATTTTCTGTTTATTCGCCGAACAGTTCCTTCACAACCTTTTGGAACATTGACAAACAAGCAAAGTAGAGCATGAAAGTCTTGCTGCTCTAATATTCTTTGTGATGGGGTTTCTTCACTACTGGGAAACCCATTTTTTAATCTGGAAATGAATCATGGTAATTTTAAAAAATCTGCTGCAGCGCTTGATTTCTAAATTTTCCTGTGGAATTGGTATGCTGAACCTTTTACTCCAACTCCTCTATTTTTCTACTGTTTGACTGACTTCTCTGTCACTGGCATATGTATAGTAATTAGTAATAGCAAACTTACTGTGCCAAAATGGTAGCACAAGGCATTTCATCACCACATGTGATTCATCAGGCTACTTATATTGATAGAGCACAAAATATGTTTATTTTGTTAAGTATAAAATGATACATTTCACATACGTTATAAGTTTTAATTTTGAAGCCAGAGTCCCAAAATTGCTTCCCATCCTGACTCCATAGCCCTGGTAACAACTCCTGACAATGTTATCAGGAAAACCTTTGGGGTAAGATTTGGTCAGTCTGAAACCTTATGTACCTCCCCTGCTTCACCCCATCGCCAGCAACATGCTGATTGTGTCAGTGATTTAACCTTTTGAAAAAAATGTTTTGGAAAATATTTTTTCTAACATAGATGTATCAGAAACTTGCACAGAACATTTTTTATCTTTTAAATTGCTGTACTAAATATATTGCTGCAATATGGACCTCAGAATCATTAGCCTGTTACAGTTTCCCCTTGGTAATCTTTCCAGGTATGAGCAGGGTCTCATCTTTTTGGCCTCTCCTCCTTTACCAGGTTTGTACTGGCAAGAATTTCTAGAGAGGCAGCAGAAATTATAAAGAGACAGTGGTACTTTAAATACTAGCCATTTTATTACACTGTGGGTTTTTCTGGATTGTAGCTTACTTCTCCAGTTGCATGAAGTTTTGTGTAGCTTCTTAGGTATACATAGAGTGCACATGGTTTGGCAACTATGTATTCAAATCTTTTACTCCAAGTCTCAAGTCAAGTCTCAAGTCTTTGCAAGGTATTTTCAAGTCAGGTCTCAAATCTTGGAGCCAACTTTTAACAGGAAAAAAGGAGGGGGTGGTGGTGGTGGTGTGTGTGGGGTGGAGTCATTGAATTGACTTGAATACGAATCAGTTGACTCAAGTCTACATCATTGGTTGTTGGTCTTCCACATCAGACAGCCTAAGAAAAACACTGCTTCAGTGACCCCTATATGAAGATATTTCACGCAATGAAGATTTTTTTTAAGTATCTGTATACATTTGTAATCAAAGCCTGCTTTTTCTCTGTTGCTGTTGCTGTTGTTGTTGTTGTTGTGTGCCTTCAAGTTGTCTCCAACTTATGATAACCCTAAGTTGACCCTTTTCTTGGCAAAATGTCTTCAGCGGGGGTTGCCCTTGCCTCCCTCTGAGGCTAAGAGAGTGTGACTTGCCCATTATTCACCCAGTGGATTTCCATTGTTGAACAGGGACTGGAACCCTGTTCTGCAGAGTCCTTGTCTAACACTCAACCCACTATGCCACACTTAAAAAGATGCAACTGCTCCACATATAAAATGAATTAGAAAGCAGAGACCAAACATCCATCCAAAGAGCTAATACCAATACCCTTCCTGCTTCTAAAAAAATAATGTGTGTGTGGGAAAGGAGCCTGTGTTGTTGGTATAGGCTTTCTCCTTCTTCCATCAGCATGTCCCCTTCAACAACAACAACAACAACAACGATCCATGTAGACAGGGGCATTGTCTGTGATGTGCCACTGTCCTCCTTCACCCTCCTCTCTCCTTTTACCAGACATGTGACCTCAGCCCACATGCAGTTCTTCCTCCTCTGCTTCATCTCTTTCATTGTTTTCCTTCAGCCTTGGATGGGGTGAGAGAATAGACATGGCAGAGTGTGCATGTGTGCGTGCACGCATGTGTATATATGGACTCGATGATGAATGGAAGGCAGTGAAGAGTGACCATGAGGAAGAAAAGGAGGAGAGTGGTGATGGGAGTGTGCACATGGTGTTATGGAAGGGGAAGCGAATTCTATCCATGCCCGGCAATGGTAGAAAAGGGAGACTGTGATGGCACGCGTGTGTGAGCAGAAAAGGTTGTGGCAGTGGTGCAGTTAGGGAAGGTAAGATGAGCTGGGCGTGAAAGACGGATGAATATGTTATGTTTCTGAACCAAGGCCAGCAAGTCAGTCACTAAATATATACATGTGGCAAGTTGAGTTAAGTTACAGCATCATTTATTGCCGAGTTGAATACAAGTTGAGTCATAATAGTGACTTAAATCCGACTTGAATCTGAGTAAATTGTCTCGAGTCTACATCACTGTGGGAAATGAGGAAGAAAATTGCATGCAGAATGTACTGGTTGTAGCAATTGCATTATTAGCATTGGCCATACATAGAACTCTTGCTGAGAGTGCAGGCACCCTGGGACTAGGTGAGCCCATAGAAAGGTGGGATATAAATCCAGTAGATAGATAGATGGATGCCAGAGTGATAAACGCTTGATTTTGTTTGCTCCTTTTTCTTTCACAATCCTCCCCAGCCTCCAGCACCTGTCCTGATAAGCAGCCACTGCTCTTCTCTTGGTCAAGGAAAGAACCACGTCACAAAGCACTGCTCTCCAAATTTTTAAAGTCTCTTTGCAGCCAGAACTTACATTAATGCAGATATGCTTTCTTTACATAATCTTTATGATCTACAGGAGTGAGGAAGCAATTCGTCCTGTGCCTTAATTTCTTTTGGCTTTTTGAGCATTGACTTTGAATAAGAAAATGGTGTGTGTGTGTGTAATTAGTGTAGATATAGTGAAGACCAAAATCTAGTGTGTGGGGGGAATGCTTGTCTACTGGTAAGTAGGTGGCCTATAGTGTTCTCTCAACTTGAGCATATGTTACTATTGAGTCAGCAAGGAGATATTCAAATCTTGTCAGTCGGTTTTGCTTACATGAATACCTGCGCGTAGCCATAATAACTGTCTAATATGCATTTACATATGTTATCTTGGCTGGTGGAAAAGTTGCAAATATATGAAACTCCCAGATGAGCGAACTAAGAATGCTGGCTAAGAGTTTGTGGTTGTGGTGTATATGGGTGCCTCTGATATTAAAGAAGTAGAGATGAAGAGTTCTAGAAAATCAAATTTAAATGATAGGTAGAGTTCTGTTTCCATAATTTCAAAGTAGCTCTTTTAGAATTTATTTTAGTGTTTTTTGTTGTGTTTTTTAAAACTCACTTTTCCAGGTACCCTGCCTTCACAAGGTGGCTTACAAGATTACAAAACTCTCTAGTTCTTGCTACAAGTACAAATTGAATTTGGGCTGATTCTGTGTACTGTGCTGTATACATCAATGACAGAGAGTCAATACAGACCGGCACTTTGTGCCGGCCTGACTGCATGCTGGGGTGAAGAAGGATTGAGTGTTCACACGCTCCAAGACCTTCTTCCTCCACTGGGGCACCATACTGGTGCATGCCCATTTACATGGGGAGCGTCATGATGATGTCTTTCGTGTGCACCGCCCAAACAGTGCTGCACACAAGGGGCGTCATAATGCCACACTGCAGCAATTATGGTGCCCCTTCCAGGAAGTTGCCCAAAGCAACTTCTTTTGGGGCACGGATCGGTGCTGCAGTGTGTGGCTGCTGCAGCAGCATTTAGCTGCCTGTTTGTATAGTCCCAGAGTCTGTAACTGCTGAAAAAGACTCATAGGGCTGAAACATGTTTATCATACTTTACCTCTGTTCTTGTTTCATGGTATTTTATGAAACGATAGAACTTTCCCATTTCTAGATGGTTAAATATTTTTATTTTACTTTGTTTTTTGACCCCGTTTTATTTTCTGTTGTATATGAAGAATTTATTGGGTTTGTATTCTTAGAAAATTACAAAACATGACCTGTTTATAGTGTAAGCCTGACTAAATAAGTACTGCTTTGAGAAATCTGTCTGTATGAAAAAAATCACATTAGTACTAGTCACCAAAGAGCATTTTGAGGCCTGTACTGGCCTCTGAATATTGATGGAATTTTAACTGCTGGCTTATAAAATTGAAAACATTCCAGAATAACCTTTAAATTGACTTCAAGGGGAAAGCTGACAGGAGCTTAGTGGAAGTCATTTAGGACTACTCATTCATTTGGGGTGTGGTAATAGAAATAGCAGCATAAAATGATTTGTTGATGCAAGCCATATGTCTGCCTGATTCTGTGTGTTTAGAAGCAAGGACACAGAGCGAGGTCACCTAACTTGAAGGGCAGAGCCACAATCTAGTGCAGATTTAATTTCGCTTAATCTCATCGACATTAGTACTTTTAAACATGCTCAGTGCTTTGCTGGCTAGGGGTATGCCTACCAAGGAGTTTCTAGCAGCAAAGCCTGGTAAATACTGAGCAGGACAGTATTTTCTTCATGAAATGGAAATCAAACATCCATGTTGTTAGTTCAGAAGTATTAGTATTTTCACAAAATAATTCATGAAAAAAAAACACAATTTACCCCTTTCTTCAAATGTTGTATTGTGTATAGTATATAACTTCAGTGTTTAAATGTTTGTGCATAATTTATGTTGAGCTTTATGGGCTCAATCTAGAAATAAGTTCCATGAATGGGACAGGCTTCTGTTCACAGAAGGAAAATTCCACTTACGGAAGAACCCTCTTTCCCTTTCTTCTCACAATAGGTAAAGCAGTTGGAGCATCTTTCCTCCAAAGAAAGGCTTATCTTGTCTTACAGTTTTATTTAGCCTTCCTAGCTAAATGAACCTGGCATTTTCATAGTTAGATTCTCCTGTGAAAAACATTTGTTGCAGGAGAGTGTACAGGAAACTTTAGCTGCCTTTGTAATCTGTTTACAAGTATGCATGCACAGCCAGTATTGTGGTAGTCCAGAAGGAATCACATAAGCAACGTTAGATTCCCAGCAACTTAAGTCAGTGTTCGTCCTGCAGAAATCAGATCTACTGCTTTGTAGTTCTTCACTAACCTTTGTTGTGTTTAGGTACCTTTGAGTCACCTTTGACTCATAGTCACCTCATGAATGAGATCCTTCCAAGCCCCTCTTTCCTCAATTGCTCTGCGAGGTCCTGTAGGCTCAGGACTGTGGTTTCTCTGCTTGAGTCTTATCCACCTGGTGTATGAACAACCTCTCTTTCTACTGCCATCCGTCTTTCTTAGCACAAATTGTCTTTTCTAGTAAGTGTAGTAAGTTCTCTTAATGTGTCCAAAGTATGACAACCTCAATTGAATCATCTTGACTTCCAGGGAGAGTTAAGGCTTAATCTTTTCTACAGGGACGTAGCCAAGGGGGGGGGGGGTTCTTGGGGTCCAGACCCCCCCTTCTGTTAGAAAAAATGAATGGTGCGTGCGGCTGCGCCACCACACCCAAGCCCCAATATAATGGTGGCACTTAGTCTGGACCCCCCCCCTTCCTAAAATCCTGGCTACATCCCTGTTTTCTAGAACCTATTTGTTTGTCATCCATGGTATCCTTAACACTCTTGTCCAGAGATCTTGTAGCACCTTTGAGACTAACTGAAAGAAAGAAACTGGCAGCATGAGCTTTCGTATACTTCAGCTTACTTCCTCAGATGCATCAGTTAGTCTCAAAGGTGCTACAAGATCTCTCTGCACACTTATTCTACAGACTAACATGGCTATATCTTTGAACTCTTCTCCAGAGTTGTTGTTTGCCTTTAAATCATTTCTGATTTATGGCCAGCATAAGGTATATCTATCACAGGGTTTTCTTGACAAGTTTCTTCAGAGGGGGTTGGCCGTTGCTGTCTGAGGCTGAGGGAGTGTGACTTGCCCAAGGTCAGTCCTTTGGTTTTCATGGCCAAGTGGGGAATTGAACCATGCTCTTCAGAATAATAATCTAACACTCAAACCACTACACTGTACTGACTCACCTGGTATCCTTAACACTCTTCTCCAGCACTACTTCTCAAATGAATTGATTTTCTTTCTATTGGTCTGAGTGTTGTTTTTCTAAGAAAATTCTGAAATTCATTGGGTTGCTATAAGTCAACAGGTGACTTGAAGGCACGTGACACCTATTCACCCATCATACCTGCTTCCAGGTATCTTGGGAGCGTGGCGTTTATATGCCACATGCTCTGAAAACATTAGAAGCCAGCTGGAAGCCAGGTGGCTGCCCAGATGTGGGCAGCTTCAAGGTGCTCCGGCCTCTCAACGTTTACATGCCACACACTGCCAGAGTGTCTTGAAGCTGCCCTGGGGCTGTGGCAGGGCCAGGAAAGCCACCTATTTCCTGCCCCTAACAGGAGCAGATCTTTCCCACTCCTATTTTGGCCAGGTTCAAGGCGGATTGGGGCTGCAGCATGTTTGCCGTGGCCCCAATCTGTTTTGTGCTTGGACGGCTTCAAGCCACCCCTTCAGGGCCATCTGTTCCAGCCCCAAGTAATTTTTATCTTAGCATGAGCTTTCATGGATATAAATCCACTTCTTCAGATGTAGAATAGAGTGATATTAAATCCTCATGTTATAAAGCTTATTTACATAGTTATGGGAGTGGGACAGAATGTAATAAGATCCAGAAAGATGCAAATCATCTTGTCCTAAATTTCCTAAGGTCTGGGCACAGGGATACAGATCTTTCAGATCTTTACAGTGGGTAGTTAGTGTTGATGTATAAAGGCAATAAATCTGCTTACCAGAAATCACAAGGTACCCACACCATATGTGGGCTTGCCATATGCGGACTTGATGTCACATGGATGGCAATCTCCCATTCGATGAATGGCAAGAGCACACTGCCATTGAAGACAATGGGAATTGAGCTCCCACGGTATTTTTCTTACGTGTGGTGGTGGTGTCTGGAACGGATCCCCCATGTAAATCAAGGGTCCACTGTAGTTTCCTAGAGTTCAAAACTTTCTCTGAAAAGATTCCTTTTGTTTATGTATGGACTCTTGTATTAATATATGTAGTACACTATGAGGACATTGTTTTTGTTAATGCCTCTGCAAATGGATTGGAATTTGTGACTTCATACAACACTTCAGTTGTTTTTCTTTCTAGTTTCCCTTTGTAAAATTTTTGTTCAAGAACTGAGACCTGTAGGCCCATTACTGTTTGTCCAGGAAGGTTGAAATGTTCTGCAATTGGTTTTGGGGTATTGTCATTTCTAATGCTGTTCTGCCCATTCAGAGCACTTACTTAATTCCTGTCCAAGCTCATAACAGTCCTGTAGTAAACTAGAGAATGGAATCCTGATAATCGTCTGCTTTTTTCCTGTGCTTTAATCATGAGACTAGTCCTTTGGGGCTTCACTTTAAAATAGCAGCGGCGTAAGAACACACAGTGGGATGAGGATATTCTAATCCTTTGGATGCCATGGCCTTTTTCTCCCCTCCTTCCCCCACTCTCAGTACTCCAGGAGTTCTGTTTTCATCACTGGAATGCAATAGCACTCATTCCATGCTGAAGGAATGAATTCACTAGTTTCTCCTTGTTTATATTGGAGTCCTGGTGGGATGGAAGATGTAGTGTGGGAAAGTTCTTTTTCCTCCCTGGTGTCTGCTCCTCCACTCCAGTTCTCAGTACAAGGACCAGAATGTGAGGTTAAGTTTTGAGTGAAAGCATAAAATGAGGATAGCAGAACTAGAGTAATGGGGCTGGGTGGAGGAAAAGCAGGCTTTAGAGGCAAAGAATCCTGAGTTCTGCCCAACCCAGACAACAATATCTTGACATATTTTATCTTAAACATGAGCTTTCATATGTATATCTTTGTCTGGGTGTAGCTCTTTGACCTTTGAAAATATTGGTTATTTTAAGATTTGGCATACTAGATATGGAGCACCCTGATGAACAGCTGGTTTCTTGCTCTCAGAATATCAAAGAAGCTTAATTACAAAGAAAGGAGTTTGCTATATAGTATTCAATCCACTTTTGCATTATACTTCATTTACGATGTTGAAAATTAACTTATGCTGCTTAAAGAGAAGTTTCCTTCTTAAATAATGTGTGCGTGCATGTGTTTGTGGGGTGGTTGCTTCAGGACTTTTTCTTTGGCTTCATGCGACCTTTGCTAATTATATGGTATCAAATAGCAATACTTCTATATTCGCTTCCAGCAGTTTTTTTCTCTTACCACTCAGTCATGAGAGATGAAGTCATGCTGCCTTTTCAGTATTTTTGTAAAACATGAAGTTCTGCTAAATTGCCCTTCAGTGTTAGTAAATATGAAGAGTTCTTTGGCAGGAGGTTATGTCTTGTCATACTGAGCAACGGAGGCCTTCAGTGTAACCTGTAACATAGCACTTTCCTTCTTGTAAGCCATAGGTAGATCCAGAAATGCTCTTGTCTTCTTTAACCTGAAAGGATTTTTAAAAACATGATAAACAAATGGCACTTAACTCCAGATAAATTAGCCAAGATGTATAAAAAAGCATCAGATGTATGTTGGAAATGTAAAGAACAAAGAGGAACATTTTCTCATTCATAGTGGATGTGTAGGAAAGCAAGGAAATTTTTAGGTAAGGAATTGAGTATGAGACCAGAATTGTATTTACTAAATAGGATAAATCTAGATGACAAAAATGAATGGGAACACAGAACTTTGATAAGTTATTTAATGACTGCAGCAAGGTCTTTGTGAGAAAATGGAGAAGTAATAAAATCCCAACAAGTATGGAATGGTTGGAAAGAGTGATGGAATTAGCTCAATCTGATAAATTAACTAATTCATTAAGGGGAAAACTTGTAGAAGTATATTTAAAAGTATGGAAATAATTCATAGATTTTGTAAAACAGAGAAAAGGAGAAATAAGCGTGTTAGGGTCCACAAGCTAGAAAACAAGGTTCTAGGGTAGATTTTATTTTTTATTTTTTCTTTGTCACTTTTTACTGTGATAGAATGGTTAATATATGGAATGTGGTAAATATAACATCTTTAGATTTAGAATACTGGTATATACTAATATGTTCTATATCTATAATATATTTAGACTTTATAAGGATATACATACAGTAGTTAAGAAAGGGGAATAGGATTATTTAATAACAATATAGCTAGAGAGTATGTGGGAAGTTTCTATTTCTTATTTCATTTCCCCCCTCTTCTTTCCCCTCTGTTAGTATGTGTGTAGGGGGCTAGGGACTGGGAATAGGGGAGGGAAGAAGGGAGGGAGGGTAGGTAGAGAGGGGTTTTCCCATTTCTTAAATTTTCTTTTATTCTTTTCTTTCTTTCTTTCTTTCTTTCTCTCTCTTTTCTTTCTTTTCCTAGCCTTTTTGTTTGTTTGTTTTCTTAGGTTTTCTGAGGAGCCCTGGTGGCACAGTGGCTAAATGCCTGTACTGCAGGCACTCACTAAAAACCATAAGGTTGTGAGTTCAATCCCAGCTAAGGGGGCTCAAGACCAATTTAGGCTTGCATCCTTCCTAGGTCACTAAAATGAGTACCCAGATTGTTGGGGGCAATTAGCTTACACTTTGTAAACTGCCTAGACACTGCTAGTTCAGTATGAAGCGGTATATAAATGAAGCTGTTTGTTTGTTTTCTTTGGATATGTATAATGTTTATGTTTATATGTGTTTTATTCAAGCATCAAATAAAAATTATTTTATTAAAATTAAAGTTGCAGAATTTTTGAAGTTGCAGAATTTTTGACATGGTTTAGAGCACTTCAGTTTTCTATCGTGTCTTCCTCCACTGTTGAAAATATATCTTGTACTCTCTCTCTCTGAAACTGATAGTGTCAAAGATACAAATGACTTAAATCCTGTGTTCATTTTAACTTTTTAACACCCTTTTAATTAATGTTATGCTGGTACAGTAATCTTAAACCGGAGGTATTAACCAATCATCCATAGACCCTTAGAGAAGGACTTTAAGAAATGCATGATGCAGAAGCAACTTCAACAAAAATATATGGTGTTTTATTCTATTTAATTTGAAAATTGTGTTCATGTGCATTTTCCTGGGTGCGTGTGTATCATCATGCTCTTTTTCTCAAATGGATCCATGCCCCTGGCGTCCTCAAATTAAGAATGATTTTTTCCCCCCAAACTTTGGGCCTGCCTTTAATGGAAACATGTATTTGGTGATGCACTACTTCATTTTCCACCATATATTTAGGGTGTTAGTAACACTACTGTTGCAACCAGCTTAGATCAGGCTGCAACCCAGTAATGAATCTTGACAAACTCACCAAAGCCTAGTTTTGGATTTAGAAGATAATGTATGAAAGACCACTTCATATTTTGGCTTGTTTTGAAACAAAATTGTGAAAACCCCAGTAGCCTTAGACAGTCTATCCTTTCACATCTAGATCCCTTTGGAGTCCTTCCACTCCTAATTCTGAGCATACATTTGTTTGTAAATGCTAGTCATGAAGAGGTAGCATATGCATTCCACTGAAAGCAACTTCAGAACACTTTTGAAACATGCACAACACTTTGTTTTTAAAAGGAGGAAAATCTTCTGGGGATGATGTGCGTTTTTATGAGCTCTGCTTTAACTACTGTAAGGTAACAATTTCAAAATCTAAACAGAAATGAGTTGAAAGTAGACTTGTTTTAAAACATTGCTTGTGGTAATGTGACTTTACTAAGACAGACATTTTCTAGTACTGTACAAAAGGTGTGGTAGAATTAAATTATTGCTGCACATATTTTGTAGGATTAATTGCAATATCAACTATTAAAACTTTGCTGTCCATCTTATTCTTCTGCAGACTTACATTGGTAGTGTGGTGATATCAATAAATCCATACCGATTGCTACCTATTTATTCACCAGAGAAAGTGGAAGAATACAGAAACAGAAATTTCTATGAACTCCGACCACACATGTAAGTACGATGTTGAAATTTTTAAGTTCCTTCTTTAAAGGAGTTAGTTTATAGATGGGAACAGCTGTTTCCTGAAAAGCACAGAATATGTTTGATCCATCGTGCCTTTGATTAGTTCTAAGAATACAAAGCTTATTTGCAGACTTTTCCCCTCTAAGGAAATGTGGATATTTTATTCAGTGACAAGTTTTAAGATTACATCATATGACAGATTCTTGGTGACCCCTGAAAACAGGAGCCCGGTGTCTCATCCTTCCCCTTCCTGGTTTAAGGACTAGTAACACAAAGCTTACTACATTTTGTTGTCATGGTTTCATTTTCCTGCCCCAGGAAGCTATGTTCAGTGAAATGGGGTAGAATGGCAAAGCTAGACGCTATAGGCATTAGATCTTTCCAGTGTGATGTGAGAACACGTGGCTCTACTGACCCTTTGGTGCCACCTTATTATTTAGTGTAACTTCTGTGCATAGACCATATAGTGGCTTTGCTCTTAGGTTGCTTATCTATTCATGTGAGGAGTAGGGGAATTTCCATGAATTCTTCTTCCCCCCACAATCATGTATAGCTTTCTCCATTGTATTTGTATAAAGTATAATTCCAAAGCTTGTTCTAACTTTGCAGGAACAGGTTGTTTCTGAGGCTCAAAATCCTTATGTTAAATCCAAAGTATTCAGCTGTGTGTTCACACTTCCCAGTATTTTCCATCACTTCCAAACTATCTTCAAAGGTCACCCTATTTGTATCTTGAGAAATGTCTCAAAATGTTTCAGGTGTGGAAAACCCTATTGTTTTGTTTTGATGGTTGGTCACCTGTTTGAAAGCAAGGTTTTCATTTTGTTTAAAAATAAAAGTTGAAGTGAAGAATTGGGCAGAAGAAAGAATCATAAAATAGAATCATAGAATAGAATCATAGAATAGAATCATAGAGTTGGAAGAGACCGCACGGGCATCCAGTCCAACCCCCTGCCATGCAGGAAATCAAATCAAAGCATCCCCGACAGATGGCCATCCAGCCTCTGTTTAAAGACCTCCAAGGAAGAAGACTCTATCACCCTCCGAGGGAGTTTGTTCCACTGTCGAACAGCCCTTACTGTCAGAAAGTTCTTCCTAATGTTGAGGTGGAATCTCTTTTCCTGTAGCTTGCATCCATTGTTCTGGGTCCTGTTCTCTGGAGCAGCAGAAAACAAGCTTGCTTCCTCCTCAATATGATACCCCTTCAAATATTTAAACAGGGCTATCATATCACCTCTTAACCTTCTCTTCTCCAGGCTAAACATTCCCAGCTCCCTAAGTCATTTCTCATAGGGCATGGTTTCCAGACCATTCACCATTTTAGTCGCCCTCCTTTGGACACGCTCCAGTTTCTCAACATCCTTTTTGAATTGTGGTGCCCAGAACTGGACACAATATTTCAGGTGGGGCCTGACCAAAGCAGAATACAGTGGCACTATTACTTCTCTTGATCTAGACAATATACCTTTATTGATGCAGCCTAAAATTGCATTGGCCTTTTTAGCTGCAGCATCGCACTGTTGACTAATGTTCAACTTGTGGTCTACTTGGACTCCCAGATCCCTTTCACATGTTGTCTCCTTAAGCCAGGTGTCCCCCATCCTATATCTGTGCATTTCATTTTTTCGCCCTAAGTGCAGTACCTTACATTTCTCCCTGTTGAAGTTCATTCTGTTAGCTGTGGCCCAGCTTTCTAGTCTATTCAGGTCATTTTGAATGTTGATCCTGTCCTCTGGAGTATTAGCTATTCCTCCTAATTTGGTGTCATCTGCAAATTTGATAAGTATGCCCCCAATTTTGTCATCCAAGTCATTGATAAAGATGTTGAATAGCACTTGGCCCAGGACAGAGCCCTGTGGGACCCCACTGGTCACTTCTCTCCAAGATGAAAAGGTGCCATTGTTGAGCAGACAATGTTGAGTAGGCATTCCTTTTATCTTGACTTCAACCAGGTGATTTTATCTTGACTACAACCATTCCCATGATCCCCATGGAGCTTGTTTGTCAGAGTCTAAATGCACGAAGAATAACAGTTATTTTTTTTAAAAAACAAAGTTACTTGTCAGTGTAAATGGCTGTGCAGGTGCTGTGTGCTACATTCTCCCTCAAATCTGCTTCATGGTGAAGTGATGCAAATACTTTGTGTTGTCCCTAGCTTTGTGGAATTTGACGCCCTGGAGGCCCAGCCATCTTCCTACAGTCTCTACTGTCTTTTCACAAGGCAAACAAAAACCTGTTTGATGAAGCCTTTCTTAACATCTTCTGGCTGATGGTTGATCTGATATATTGCCTGAGTTTGCTTTTGACACTGATAGTTGTAGTCGTGTACGTACACCTGCCTTTTGTTCAGGAACAATGGTGCATAAATATTGTAGTAGCTGTGATAAGAAAAGGAATCAGCACATGTAATCTGGTCAAGAAGGGCTGTTTTTGATTAGAGGAACAGTCTTAAAGAAACCACCCCAAAAATCTGAGACTAAAAGACAAGATCTCGAAAAGTGTATTGATATGAGCAGCATTTCATTTCTGAGCAATGTCAACCTTTTTAAAAGCTACATGATTCTTGTCCATGTGTACAAGTGCAGGGTTAGACAGTGTTTTAACACAGCCTCTGAATGAGTGAAGAATTTTGAATAGATTTAGAGAAGGCTAGATAAGAGGTAATATGATACAGACATGACACAAATATTTTAACTATTAGGTATCTTTTAATAATAATAATGATGATGATGATAATAATATTTATTTATACCTCGCTCTTCAGCCAAGGCTATCAAAGCATCTTACAATTTGTTAATTAGACATTTCCCTGCCCTCAGGCTTACAATCTAAAAAAGGACAAGACACAAAAAAAGAAGGGAATAGCAGTAGGGAAGGGGTAAGGTCCAGCAGATCTGCTCTCCCTTGGAGGCCTGATGGAGCTGGCTTGCCTTTCTCTCCTTCAAGATGGTGCATAGAAGGAGGGCTTCTTTTCAGGCAAGGCCTGATGGAGCTGGCTTGCCTTTCTCTCCTTAAAGATGGTGGATAGAAGGAGGCTCAGTTGTTAGGTTCCTGTCCTTTTGCAAAAATTAATCTAAAATAGTCTATATAAATTTCAATTTATATTCCTAACTGGAAATACTATTTTTAAAAAAGTTGGAGCACTAACTTCTGTGTAAAGTTCAAAGTGCCTCCATATGTTGGGATTATGAATAAGAACTAGTTAAAACATTTTGACTGTTAACAGTGTTTGCATTTCCTGTTGTGTGAGTTATTTTATTACTTGCTATTTGTAGCAATAATAATTCTACTTTGATGACAATAGAAATATGGTAATCTTGCAAGATTTAGAATACTCAGTATTTGAAGATGTTTACTAAAGTTTCATTAGGTAATTAAATACACATTCTTGTTTTCTTAATGCAACATCTTTGTACTTGAAGTATTTAATAACTTGGACAATTTTGGAAAAATTCTATTCTCATTCTTCTCGATTTGTCTGCAGCCTTTGACACTGTTGATCACTGTCTCCTGGTCGATTTACTTTCTGACCTTGGGTTCGCCGACTCTGCTCTCGACTGGTTTAAATCTTACTTGTCAGATAGATCTTTTGCAGTGGTCACGGGTGGTCAGACTTCATCCTCTGTTCCGCTATCTGTTGGAGTTCCCCAGGGCTCTGTCTTGGGTCCCCTTCTGTTCTCTCTATACACACTGTCTCTAGGTAAACTCATCAGTTCTTTTGGTTTCTCCTATCATTTGTATGCCGACGACACTCAGCTGTATCTCTCCACCCCTGACCTTTCGACGGGGCTTGAACAGCAAGTTTCTTCTTGTCTGACTGCCATCTCTCAGTGGATGCGGCTTCGGCGCTTGAAGCTCAACATGTCTAAGACTGAGCTTCTTGTCTTTCCACCTAAACCCACCCTTCATTATTCCTTTTCTGTTTCTGTCGACGACACTTCTATTCAACCGGTTCATCAAGCCCGCAGTCTTGGCTTCATTTTTGACTCTTCCCTGTCATTTATTCCCCAGATCCAGGCCACCGCAAAGACCTGTAGATTCTTTCTCCACAACATTGCCAAGATCCGTCCATTCCTCTCAATCTCTACTGCCAAGACTCTAGTCCATGCCCTAGTGGTATCGCGACTAGATTATTGTAACCTCCTTCTAACAGGGCTTCCTCTTTCACACCTCCATCCTTTAATATCTGTCCAGCATTCAGCTGCCCGTATTGTCACATCCGCTCGCCGCTTTGACCATGTTTCTCCTCTTTTATCCTCCCTTCATTGGCTCCCCTTCCCCTTTCGCATCCGGTACAAGCTTTTGTTACTGACTTTCAAAGCCCTCCATGGGTTGGCCCCTCCTTACTTATCTGACCTTCTTTCTCCTTACATTCCTACTCGCACCCTCCGTTCTGGTAGTCAGGGTCTCCTGTCACAATGTAGGACTACCACTGCCCCCTCCCGAATTCGTCCCTTCTCGCTTGCTGCCCCTTACTCCTGGAACCTTCTTCCCCCACATGCACACCTCATCACTTCTCTGCCCAGTTTCAAAACTGAATTAAAGACTATATTGTTTAGAGAAGCATTCCCAGAGGTGAGCCCCTCTCTGACCCAGGAAGCCTCCTTCTAACCATCCATCAAGAAGCCAAGCCCTTCCTCCAGTCCATCTGCCTTGGTCCAGGCCTCGGAGGTGGAAAAGATCTGCTGGACCTGATCCTATTCCCCACCACCACTCCCTTCTCCTTTTGTGTCGTGTTTTCTTAGATTGTAAGCCTGAGGGCAGGGAACCGTCTGACTAAAAAATTGATGTACAGCGCTGTGTAAACTTACAGCGCTTTATAAATAAAGGTTAATAATAATAATAATAATGTTCTGCTGTTCTTGATTCCAAAGTTTGTTTGTTATTAATTAGTACTGAAGGCTGCTAACAAATGCATTTTGTTAATGGAAATAGGCAAATGACTGTGATGCAGAATAGATTTTACAGAACTAGTTTTCTTAGGTTTACTAGCTGAGTGAACTGGGTAAACTGGCTGTTCCTAACTTGTGTAAAAACAACAGAAGAACCTTATAGATATTTAGACACATAAGCATGGTAAAGTATTCTTCAGCCTTGTAAATATGTTAAACCAGTGGTTCTTAACCTTTTCATTGCAAGGGACCCCCTTTAAATATTGTTGACATGCCCCCCCAGTCTTAACTCAAGATTTAAAAGCCTAATAATAATAATAATAATAATAATAATAATAATAATAATAATAATACCTGAACACTGAACCATTGACAATTAAACCATCTTTTAAACCTTTGCTCAGAGGTTCTGGAAGGGAAGGGAAGACTATTCTCCTGCTTCTTTCCAACCAGTTTGCAGCTGGAGTGGATTGAATGGTAATACACAGGACCAGCCACTCTGCTGAGCCTGCCTTCTTCCCACTGACTCTGCTATCCCCTTTTCACCATGTGTCTGGCAGTAGGTAGACATTTATTTGACTGGCATTTTCAGAGGAAAGAGGGGAGGGCTTTGCCAAAGCAGCCCTGGTGGTGCAGTGCTTAAATGCTGGTACCACAGCTACAAAGTTGTGAGTTCAATCCCAGTGGGCTCCAGGTTCATTCAGCCTTCCTTTCATAGGTCGATAAAATGAGTTCCCACTTTGTTGGGGGCAATTAGTTTACAGATTGCAAACCACGTGGAGTGTGCTGAGTTCACTATAAAGCAGTATAGCAATGCTAAATGATATTTGTCATTTCCTTTTTACTTATGAATTGGCTGAGGGGATGGCTGTGGCCATTGTCCCCTCCCTGTACACAATTATATAAGTCTGGAAGCCAGTTAAAGACAGAGGAGGGCAGAAGAAAGAACAGAGCAGGTGCGTGCCTGTTCCTTGCCCCCCATCCCCTTCCTTTAACTGGCTCCCAGATGGATTGAGGTGGGATTACAGTCCGCTAAAATACATACATCAATACTTAAAATACATATAAAAACACATCAATACAATTAATAGCAATTAATCTTAAAAACTAACTTTCCAAGTGGCAATGCAGCAAAGTTATACAATGGTAAAAGGGTATTTTTTTTACATAAGGTCAGGTGCATATGCTCGCCGGAAGAGATCCATCTTAAGTGCTCTCGTAAACACCTCTGAGGAAGTAATGAGATGGATCTCTTCCGGAAGACCATTTCACAATTTTGAAGCAGCTTCTGTAAAGGCTCTTTGAGAGATTGATATAAACCTAGTTGATTCGTGTTCTAACACATTATTTTCAGTTATTCTCAGAGTGTAGGGCGGATTGTGTAGGGATAGGCGTTCCTGCAAGTAACTCGGGCCCAAGCCATATAGGGCTTTAGCAAAGGAAAAGTGTGTGTTGTACTTAATTACTGCAATGCAGATCTGGCTAACATTTACAGCGCTTCATAAATAAAGGTTAATAATAATAATAACATCCTGAGTAGGTTTGGGGTGGGCAGTAAAGATCTTTTAAGTAAATGGGGGCCCATAAAGTGTTAATTTTGGATGGGTTTTTAGTTAGATTGAAATCTATAGATGGAGTTGCAGAAAACTAAAAGAGGAAAACATTCCACCAAAATAGAAAAATTATTCTATGATTCTATGAATAAGCAACATTCAATTCAAGTTGTACTAGATAGGAAGGTGAAAATAACCATGGAAACTTTGTACAAATTAGACAGATGCATATTGAAGTCTTTGGCTAAAGCACTGGTGATTGCCCCTCTTTTATATTTAATGGCCCCCGATATGACCATTAGTTGCTGAGATCCCCAGCTGTAATTAAGAACAGCTGCCAGTCCCTTTCATCGAAAGTGTACCAGTGCCATTTATGTCTGAGGCTTTAATTCCACCCGTCCTCTTTTCAGTTTACAGCATACAAATGGCATCCATCTGTTGCCATCAGTACTATTAGCCATTATTTAAAGAAACAATACAGGTGACAGGAAGAAATCCTTAGTAGCAGCCGGCCCCCAGAAAAAGCAGAAGAAAAGTTAGCCTGAGGCTCCTCCTCCCCCAATCCTTAATAAATAATTAGCCTCCCTTGTTTGATGTCTGAGTTTATACGTAAACTGCTTTTTAAAGAGAACCTGTTTTTGATTCAGGAGGCCTTTGATTTATAAGTAGAGCTAAAAGTTGTAGGCTTGATGTTGGGACATGCATAAGTTTGTCTAATGTATCCAAAATGTTTTTAATAAATTAAATGATAAATCTTCATGGAAATAATTTAGATGATAAATCTTCTCTAGTCTTTGCAGTGTGGCTAGCTGCCTTAAAACCCTGTTGCTTTGAAACCCTGCTTAATGGTAAGCCTGGCACCTGGGAGACTGTCACCCTGCAGAGAGTTTGGTGTCCTAAAGGATAGGATGTTAGGCAAGCCTTTCCTCACATCCCCAGTGCCTTAGGCACTGTTGCAGGAGGGCAGGACTGCATCTGGTTATATCCTATGAAACCCTCTAATACAAACTGTTGGTAACATAAGGTCCTTGAGTTCACAAACAGATTATCAAAGCCTTTTCCTGTAACAACAGCTCTCTCCTTCCTTTTCCTTGAACAGCGCCTAGGAATATCATTCTTGTTATTGCAGCATAGAGCTATGTTACGTTTGCAGAAGCGGTATGGTCTACAAGCCTTGTGTTCCCTGCTCGTGTTTCTTCTGTGACTTTCAACAAGGGAAACCAACCAATGGATTTCCCACTTTTTGGGCGAAACAAATGGTGGGTAAGGGGCGGCTTGCTGCTGCCCCTTTGCTTGCTGGGTTGGGGCCACGGCGACTGCACACCACACCCCCAACCTGGCCTTTTCCCGGAGCAAAAAGGAGCAGCAGAAAGCCACTCCTTTTTGCACTGGGGAAAAGATGCCTTTGCCACCACGGCGGTATTTTTCCAGCGTTTCTTCAATCAGCGTGTATAAACGCTGCGCTGCTGAAATGCTGTGGATCCACTGCACGTGTGGTTGACTGTGTGACTTCCTGGCAGACTGGGGGCGTGCTGCTGTCTGAATGCTATGCCCCCAGTCTGTCAATATTGGTTGATTATGTAGAAACATCATTCTGGGGAAGAAATTATCTTTCTTGTAGCTATGGAGTGATTTTCACTTTTCAGTATTAGGATGGTTAATTATTTTTTCTTTTCAAAACCCGACCACCATTTGTCAGTTTCCATTTGTCATCTTGGTCATATGAATGAGAGATCTGTTGTTCAAATTAAAGGTTGCATATTGGATGACAAGGTGGATGGCAATCCCTGAAAAACCTTCCCTTGACAATGCACCTGTTAGCTGAAGTTGTGTAGAGAGGAGCATCTGTTTTGAAAAGCAGTCTGGGTCAAGTGTATGTCTTGAACACTGTGATCTTTATCTTACCAGTACAATTTAAAGGAGGACAAGGAGAACAAGGTAGCACTTCCAGTATAATTATATTTAAAACCATGGCCTTGAGACATGAGAAATCTCCCTGAAAAAATATTACCTTGAACGTTTGCAGTGTACAGAAATGATTTGCTGGTCAGAGGCTTGTCTCCATCCCACACACCTTGACCTCACAGATTAAAATCACAAACTAATTCATACAAGCAAACACATACATTCTTTGGTGCTTTCTAAATACATTCATCAATGTGCTTATTTTTCATTGGTATTTTAAAAGAAAGGGTTACAGCAGCCTATGTTTGTGAATCTTTAAAATTCCTAGTACTGAGTCCCTTCTTCCTTCTCATGTGTTACTTCTCTCTCACCTTTTAAGAAAAGCACAAAATCTGTATTCTCTCATTTTGATATCCATTGAAAGTTGCTGAACAGCTAAGGAAGCATTTCAGACAGCTGAGAATATGATTCAGGATCGCTATGTTCCTATAAAGAAATAAAAGTAGTAAATTTATGATACATATGTGTAAAATGAGAAGAAAAACCCCACCATCAGTGAGTTTTGTTATGGGATAGAATAAAAGGTGGAAATGCATGAATATGCCTGGAACCCCATCTCATCCCCACTAAGGATCTTGCAAGAACTGGTAGTTACTAGCCAGGCTATGGTGCCTTAATGTGGGGTTTGAAAAGAGCTATGAGTTGATTAGACTTGGAAGCATTGCAGGGAATTTCAGATGGTGGGGGTGTTGTAGGGGAAGGATCTGCCACCTGCTGTGGGGAACCAGCAGGGATGGCCTGCATTGTTTTTTGTTTAGTGAAAGGAACATGCTGGGAAAAGGGAAGGATTTGGGAAGGACTGCATTTGGAAGGAGAGCCCTCATCCCAGTGAAAGAGTATGGAAATGTTAGACAGTTCCCATTCTCAGAGTCAAGAGTCAAATGAAAACTTAGAAAAGAAGCAGTGTATTCTTGCAGTGAATTAGGGATCCATCAGTACTCACAAAAAATGAGAACGTGTCAGTGTTGGTGTGAGAGAGTGACAGACAGAGAGGCTTCTGACACACTGCAAAATTAATTCAGTTTGACACTGCTTTAATGCCATGGCTCAATGCTGTGGAATCCTGAGATTTATCATTTGTTGTTACATTAGAGCTGTCTGGCAGAGAAGGCTAAATAGCTCCTAACACTACAAATCCCTGAATTCTGTAGGATGGCGCCCTGGCAGTTAAAGCAGTGTCAAAACTACATTAATTCTGCAGTGTAAATGCAGCTGGGGAGGGGGAGAGAGAGAAGAGCAAAGAGAGATGGTGAAAGTAAAAAAGCATGACATAATACGCTTTTCTCCTCTCCTGTCAAAAGCTTTCCTTTTGTCTTGATGAATGATCTGCTTCATGAATGACCTTTTGGCTTCTTGTTATGGAGATAATGTCTTAAAATTTTTGATTTGATTTACAAGTTTTAAGATATGAAAACTAAGAGATTGTTGTCTTCGCTATGTTGTTATAATCCAAAGGTCTCAAAAGCATCTATATCACGTTTCTCCCTAAGACCATGGGAAAGGTAGCTTGTGATGGTGGAGGGGAGGGAGTGCTTGCTGGTTATTTGATAGTTGTTGTAAGAACTTGCTTTCATTGAAGGTGTCTGTGCATCAGCTTTGAACATTGTGAGTTGCTTACATTTGAGCTAGGTTGAGTTACTAAGGGCAATTATTAAAACATTGAGGGTAGAGAAAGAGATTAGTGTTCTGTATCACATCAAGAGACTTTATTGGACCCAACATTTTGCAGCAAGATAGGATGAGAAAAGTAGAGACAGTCTTTATCTTTGATTGGTACTTTACAAAGAGGTCCAGGGTTTTTAAAAAAAGGAATTGAAGCTGGTTGATAGGGAAGAGTGTTTCTGAAATTTGCAATTTGAAAATCCTCAAGGAGTTAAAAAGAATGCTTTCTAATAAAGTGTGAGGTGTGGTGTGTTCTTTGAGGTAAGTTGCTAGTACTTCCTGTTCTGTAAGAAGCTGCTGTCATTGTGATAGATTTCTTCTGTAGAGCATATGGGCTTGGAAAGATGAATCCCTCTTAAATTTACCTGAGTGCTTATAGGCTTTTAACACATGGGTGCTAAGGAAGGGGCAAATCAGAATGGCTATTGCTAACTGAATCTTTACATCTTGAAAATATTTTTTACCTCTAAGGAAAATATGACTGTTCCGTATGAAATAGCATGAATAAGTACACCATGTCATCTGGAGGAAAACTCAGTGGGGGAAGGTTTTTGTGAGGTTTTTGTTCTTCTGATTTTCATGTGGCTGGAGACCAGTGTGGTTGCCTTTTACGTGAATACTTTACAACAAGCCTTTATTTCACTTTTTAAGTGCAATGAATTGCTTTAGTGACATCTTGGCAAAATAATCTGAAACATATGTTTGACTCAAATGAGAAGAGCTCGAAAGATTTATTTGGTTCAGTAATTATATGGTTGCTCAGAAGACTGGCATGTAGTTGAGGTTTATAACTATAGATGTTAACAATGTGAGGTGGAGAATGGTTTAGGATACAGTTTAGGACTCTGGATGCCGCAAGATCAAGTGGCTGCTCTCAACATGTCATCAGTGCTACACATATAGTAGGTCACACTTTTGGCTTCATTTCTGTGTGTCTTTGTTCATAAATGTAATAGCCACATGTACAGGACCAACATATGCCTGTAGGGTCTTGGGCCTAAAGTTGCCTTTCCTAACAATTGATGCTCCCCAGATGTGTCAATTTATAATTCATATCTCCCCCTATGTTTGCTGAGTGATGATGACTTGTAGTCCAACACATCTGGATGGTACCATATTGGGGAAGATTGACCTACCAAGTCACGTTGCCCAGCAGCAAGAACTGAGATGCATGAGTGGAGGAGGAAGATAATAAACTGGGCTTTCTAAAGTTGGAAATTAGCACTGAGGCCAGAACACATACAAAGAGTAATATACACATGTTGGCCACCACATTTTTCTGACATCTGCTCCTGAGTGTCTACGTCAATATTATCCCTTTCTTGGGGATGGCAGAAAGTGTCTCGGATGCTCCCTGTTCTGGCTGTTTCACAAGGGAAAGATGCTTGGGATTGTACTTTTCAGTGCAGTGGGTTCCCTTTCTTTCTTGGATCTTTTCCACACTTTGTGCTGCCATAGTCCAGTTCCTCTCATTTCATCTCTAAGCTAAAGGTGAGGTGACCTGGTACACTCAAGACTAATTTTACCACAAGCTAGAGTATATGGTGTACTTGGCTCTCCCACTTAGAGCCTTTATGGAGGTTTGGTTTACTAGGAAATTGGAGCCCATGAAGTAGACAGGGCAGAAATGGACAGCTGTGACTCTCCAGATGTCACTAGACAACATTTTCCAGCATCCTCCACTTCCAGCCTTTATCCTTCAAGATGGCTTGCATCCCAATAGTTGAGAACTCAAGTTGACCCTGACCAAACATTGATAAATATGTTTTTACCCTACACTCTGACAGTATGAGTTTCTGAAAGTAGAAATGGTATTTTGGAGCTTGCTGATTTGGCCCTCTTAAGAGCAGGTGCTAGAAATGGTAATCAGCATTCTGAGAGATTTTCACTTCCATGTGTGTGTAAGTATTTTTATTTACATATGTACACTAGAATTTCAGGTGGGGTTGCAAGTTTTCCTTTTTAGCTACACCAGACACAACTTCTGGTGAAATCCTGGCCTTCCAGAGTAGGGTTTAGGAGTGCAAGTGGCTGTAGTGGTAAGAGGGATGGAAAAGTGTGTGTTGTGTATACATGCATGTACACATGCACATGCATGCATACATGTGTTGTGCATGCACACTTTTTTGGACCCTAGAAGCTATTTTGAATATGCAGCTTTAAAAAAGTTGTCTTGGATTTTGTATGCAAAAGTTGACTTCCTTTTTTTAATTAGATGCCTCTACTAGCTGCTGTTCATTTTGTATTTTGTAATTTGTCTACATGAACCAGATAACTTTTGTAATCAAAAGTACAAATAAACAAATATATAAAATAATATTGGAAATAGAGTGTTTTGCAGAACATTTTGTACAATTTATTTATTGAAAGTTATTTATTGAAAGTATGTATGTATAGTTTTGTCTGTATAGGATGTTACTGCTGTTTTGTCATCCAGACTCTTAATACCTCTCCCTGTGCAGAGTACTATCTCATTCTTTTTCTTTTTCTTTAGAGCAATTTGTTCTACCAGCCCCATAGGTTTTCATAAAGCCATGCACCTGCTTTCATCTTGTGCCAGGCTCTTGTTTGGATTGTATAGGGTGACCCGAGAAGCAAAGCTGCTGGCAGCTGGTGGTGATGTTATGCAAATGAAAAGCAGTGGCAGACAAGATGAGTGTGATCCCCTACAACTCTCACCATCTAACGCAGTGGAGTTTGAGCATCTGATTACTCCAATTTGCTAGTTATTAGAACTGTTTTGTATAATTTTACATATCCTTGCTCTCCTCCTGTTGGCCCTGCAACTCTTCCACTTTCCAACACTTCCAACATTAGTGTGCGCAGTAATTGCTGCTGTCACATTGAATTGCATCAAATTTCAGCAGCTTAGGAAAGGAGCAGGTGACTTGTCTTGAAGGGCAGGAGTGGGCTGATGTAGTTAAAATCTCTACAGGTGATGCAAGAACCAGAGCTTGATTTTATCTGTTGAATTACTAACTCATGTCACTTCAGTGTAACTGTGTGTGTTTCAAAGCTATAACATAGTGGTGACTTGTCCAAAGTAAATTGTAAACGTCACAGTATCTCTCAAAACACCTGAATTGCTTGGAAATTTTATTTCTAATAATTCAATGTGTGTCTGAGCTCCATGTATTTCTGGAATGAAAAATGACACTTCTACTAGTGATTTTGCAACAAAACTGAAGTACAAACTACCCGATAGTAGTCAAATATACAAAATTATAAGGGAACCCAAAGGTTTAAAATAGGGTTGACATGACAAATTGGCCTCACATCTGAGACAATTATTAGGTGTGTACTTCAGTTAGTATGCCATTAGAAGCTCCAGATTTAAGTCTTAATTTTAAAACAAGAAAATGAGTTCTTTCAGCATTGCTTAGTATGATTTTAAAAACCTGTTTCAAATGTTTAAATGAGTAAGTCAGCAGTGAGTTACTAAATTACTGGAGAATGTTGGCATGGAATAAATAGGAGTTACTCTGTGGTTTGTAGTATGTACTAATAGAAGTTTTATATCATATAAACTAAAACTGGGCCAGTAAAGGATCAAAGAGAAAACCAGAAATACTAAAAGAAAACCAGAAATACTAAAAGTGAAAAGTAAATTTAAACTGATAGTTCTTTTTCACGATCCAGTGCCACACTGATATTTTCTGGATAAACGTCTTGATTCATGCTGATGGAGTCTGCAGGTTCAGTTAACAATGAACAACAATATTCTGTGCAGGAAAATAATTGAAGCCCAGCAAAGAATTTAGCAGAAACTTTAGACTCTAAAGTCTTGCCTTGGCCACATTGTGCCTGCCTTGAATATGCAGGGCCTCACAAAGTGTTGAGTCAGCAGGCTTGGTCCAAAGGCTCATGGATGTGAACTAGATGTTGTTTGCGGTCAATCTAAAAATGACTGCTAGTGGAGAAAGTTGGTCTTAGTTTGTATCCAAGGAGTTTTCCCAAATAAACCTTGTCACTCATAGGCAACAACTCATTAGGGTTTAGTGAGCGAGGCCAGTAGATTTTGGTTGCTGGTTGTCTAGATTGTCATAAAAGGTTGCTGACAGTGGGAGAAAGATATAATTTCTTAAACTGTTGTGCTCCTTTTAAATCTGGTTTCCAGATTTATGTAAAGCAGCTGGTCTGAAGAATGGGAAATGACATTCACATTTTTACAAGTACCAAATGTACGTTCACTCACTTGAATTCATGAGTAAAAGTTCTAAATATAACACGCCTACATGTTGGAGCATTTTCATGTTAAAATACTTTTGAATCACTCTACATATTGAAAAGAAGGGGATGGCATTGCTCTCTGCATGTCTTAACAAAAGGTTGGATAGTGAAAGACCTCCCAATAATGCCAAAGTAGCATTGAACCATGGCTACCAATGCTGTACAGCAGAGGTGGACAACTTGTAATCCTTCAAATGTTGCTGGACTGTCATTTCCATCAGATTGAGTCAGCACAGTGAATGACAAGGGATGACAAAAGCAGCAGTCCAGTATTAGGAGGGCAGCAGGTTTCCCATATGGGTTATCTAGAAAGTTATAGTTATTTCTTCATTCCTCTTGAGTTCTAGAACCAGGGCATGTGTTAATGTAATCATGTGGGCACCTTTGGACTAGGCATATACATCAATATAAGTTGATTATATCACACACACACACACACACACACACACACACACCAAATTTGCTTTGGGTTGTCAGTGCTAGAATACACATTGACACATTGCTGAAGTAGTAAATTTTTTGCCTAAATCTACACTGGGGTGGGCAAAATCCAGTCTGTAGGTAATATGTGCCCCTTGGACACTGATCTGGGGCCTGTAAAGACTCACAAAGCTCACAGACTCCCTAAACTGAAGAAATCGGGTGGTATTTTGTCCCTATCCCCATGGGTGAAATGCAGCATTCTTGTCTCCACAGACTACAAGTGCCTGGCACACTTACAAACCTACCCCATCCTAACCAAACTGGTTGAAAATGAACCATCACATGAACTAAACTAAAAATTACAGTACATTCATGCATGCTGGTGCAGCTTGACAATGGATTGTGGGAGTGAAAAAAGTTTCCACCTCCTTCATAGTTGCCTGTCTTGAACTTTCATTTAGCTTACAATCCTATCCTGTTTATTTCCCCATCTCTTCTCTTTTCCCCTTGTTTTCCCTTTTAAATTTGTCCACAGGTTAAAAATATTTTTTTTTAAAAAAAAGAAAAGAAAATGTGGATGCTCTGGTAATGAATTCACCTGTGATGACTTCTTCTAACTGCAGCTGTAATATATATTGATCCAAATCTTATTGGTAGTCCTGACTAGAGTAAACCCAATGAATCAGTGGGATTTATCTATGTGTTGACTCACCATTTAAAAATTTGTTGAATGGGTCTACCTTAATTGCAACTAACAACAGAATGCCAGCCTTTGTCTGCCTGTTACTTTGGCAGATGGTGTTTGCACATTAGTGTTGTCCCTTTCTTTGATGTGACAAGGCAGTGGGCCTGGAAATTCCCTGTTCTAGAATATTTGGTGCCTGCTATTTCAGGGCCTGAAAAGACAGGCCAAATTAAAACTGCTTCAGTTCACTTTGGACGTATGCTGTTTGAATGATGCATGCTTCCTAAGAGGCCGGAAGCTACTCCAAAGCCATGCTCCAGTCCTAAGGAATGGAGTGCTGCTTTGGTGTAGCTTCTGGCCTCTTAAGATGTGTGTGTCATTTAAAGCAGCTTTATTTTGGCCTGTCTGTTCAGGCCCTCACATTAGAGACATAAACCAGCTTGTGGAAGTGTATTGACATGCATGTTATTTACCTATGACAATAAGGAGAAATTATGGCCTGTGAGCTTTCTTCGGTCCTCCAGTTTTAAGGTCTCCAACAACCCTTACTCCATGATTGGAAGTCCTATCATGTTTTAGTCTGTACTTTTGCTTGTCTAAGGAAGAGAAATCCATCACTGAGAGACCAAAGGCCCATTCATACTACATAATGGCATATGCGTTGCGCCACGCCATGGGCACAAGCCCCATTCTTTTGAATGGGGCTCGAGCATACATGGAATTCCCCTTACACAGGGGGATTCGGAACAGATCCCTCGCACAAGGGAAGGGCCCACTGTACTGTTATTTCACTTTATAGTACTGTTATAAAGTGGAATACTAATACTATAATTGTATAGTATGAATGGGCCACAAGATAAAGACAGATGCTTATGACATTCTGTCATGCAGCACAGACAAGTTCTTCAATGGTGAGAATTTGTATGATAATATCTTAATTCAGAATTTGAGAGTATTGTCCTACGTTGCCTTTTATAAAAAGAGTTTTGCTGTTTTGGGAAACGTCTACATTGCTTAAATTACCCATATGTACTGTAGATAAAACACTGCCCATGCAAGTTCCTGTGGAGAAGTTATGTATTGCCAACAGATTGCAGAAGATAACTATGCAGGCAGCTGGTGGCAATAATCTGTAACAACTGAAATTACCTTCTATCATTCAGTCAGTTTTGTCAACCCACTGGAGAGAAATAGCTTTTCTGTGAGACTTTGAAGGGGAACTGTTTTGCTGCTGTTTGAATACTGATGGATGTGACCTAGATAGAAACATTTTACAGTTGAGTTGAAATGGCTGGATGTTGTGATGCATATATTGAACACGGCATTTACCTTTTGCCTCACGTCTTCTCATGTTTTATTCTGTAGTTTTGCCCTCTCAGATGAAGCGTATCGTTCTCTGAGAGACCAGGATAAAGATCAATGTATACTTATAACTGGAGAGAGTGGAGCTGGAAAAACAGGTAAATATATCTGATCTTTGACCTTCTCTTCTTTCAGGGATGTTAACATGTGTGCATTTGTTCTGGGGTCTGATCATTTCCACTCAACTCTGCCTCAGTTGCGTGTCTTGACACACTTTGATGAAAACTCAACTTTGTCAGATGGCATGAGCCTGCATACAGTGTCTACAGGTGTTTTCTCCCTATCATGTATTTTGGGCCTAGTTTTCACTGAAATTATTAAACTTGAGGTGGGACATATCACTTGGCTGCTGCCTTCTGTTTTCTCCATACCATTCTTTACAATTAGAAGTTTATGAAAAGCAAAGTCCAACCATTCCTTTTTGCAGTAGGAGCTCTATGTAAAGTAAGTATATATGTACTGAGTGATTCAGAAAGAATAGTACAAAAATAAAGATGTCCTTATTCATCTCTGCACCATTCTTTTAAAAATCACCCTGTATTTTTGGTTGCAGCTCTTGGGTCCCATTAACAGGATTCCTGTTGCTGTGTGTGAATAGTGAGCTATACAGATATGAAATGAAACCAATGTGAATATGTCAGCATATCATATACAGTGGTACATAATAAACATTTTTAATAAAACATACAAAATTTAAAAAGTTAAATGGAGCATTCCAATGAGAGCTTTCCCTACTTACACATTAAAGGCCTGCTCCTCTACTTTCCCTGCATATGAATATGATTTTGATTGTGATTTACATCTCTCTGTCCACCAATTTCCCCCTAATTTTAAGCTATTGTATTTTATTGTTTGTTTAAATGGTGATTATTTAATATTGTAGTTTTAGAATTGGGATGGGGGTTGGGAAAGGATTAATTTTTAATTTTATTATATTTTTAATTGTATTTTTTTACTGTTGTAACCCGCCTGGATTCTTTGTGATTGAGTGGGTTATAAATAAATAATGTGGTGATGGTGATGATGATGATGATGATGATGATGATGATCTTTGTCTGCTGGCAAAAGGGGAGCTGGAAGGGGGCAAGCCTATCCTCCTGAAGAAGGGTGTCCCAGAGGGTGGGAGCAGCCACTAAGAAGGCCCTCTCCTGTGTACTCATCAACTAAATCTGGGATGGTGGAGGGACTAAGAGAAGACCTTTCCCTGAAAATATCAGAACTCTGGCAAGTTCATATGAGGAGATAACAGTCTTTCAGATACACTGGTACCCCGGGATACGAATGCGCCGCGTTACGAAATTTCCGGGTTACGAAAAAAATCCATTAAAAAAAACTGTTCCGGGTTACGAAGGTTATTTCGGGTTACGAAAAAATTTTTGGTGCTTTTCGGCGCTTTATCACACCAAATCGCGGCTTTCGCTATTAGCGCCTATGGGGCTTCGGCTTGCGAATGTTTTTCGGGTTACGAATGGCGCTGCGGAACGAATTAATTTCGTAACCCGGGGGAGCCCTGTAGTGTGGACCTAAGTCATATACGGCTTTATAGGTAATGACCTGCACTTTGAATTGTGCCCAGAAATGAACTAGTAGCCAGTGAAGCTGTTTTAAGAAAGGAGGTGTATGCTCCCTACAATTGGTCCTTATCAGCATTTTGGACCTGCTGAAATTTTTGAACAGTTTCCAAAGGCAGCCCCATGTAGAGTGCATTACAGTAGTACAGTCTATCCCAGTGATGGCGAACCTATGGCACACGTGCCAGAGGTGGCACTCAGAGCCCTCTCTGTGGGCACACATGCTTTCACCCTAGCACAGAGTTTGCCAGAGTTTCTTACTAGAATGCCAGAGGGATGTGACACTTTGCAATAAATAAGTGGGGTCTGGGTTGCAGTTTGGGCACTCGGTCTGTAAAAGGTTCACCATCACTGTTACTCTATCCCATCTTTTGTTTTATCAAGATCCCAAGACAGCTGATCAGCAATGTAAAAATAGATTTATACACACACACACACACAGAGAGAGAGAGAGAGAGAGAGAGAGAGAGAAATATGTTAAATGAAGAGGTAAAGGAGCAATAAAACCAAATTAATTGTATGAATTAGTCTAGGTACCCCATGAAAAAAAGTTCAGTTTGTCAGCAATTAATAGTGAGGAAGCCAGACAGTTCTTCTTCAATGATACAGACTTCTACAGTATGGCTCATCCCATCAAGAAAGCCCTGATCCATAAGGCTTCTCAGATGCTTCACTAAATAGGAAAGCTTGATACAAGTATAACAGTTTCATACCACTTTAACTGCCATGGCTGTATTCCGGGATGTGTAGTTCGGTGAGTACATAGCACACTCCTCTTAACTACAACACTACAGCTCTCCGACAAATGAATCTCACAGGATATAGACAAAATAGTTGAAGTGGTATCAAATTGCTATTACTTTGTAGTGTAGATACTTCCAATGTTACATGTAATGCACTGAAAACTGTTACTTTTTGCTGGGGGTAATGAAAAACATTGAGTTTTGATGCTTTGTAAATAGTTTCATACTGGAAAAAGGCAATCTTTGGAAAATCCTGATTCCACTTTTAAAAAAAGATAATGGAAGCATTTTGAATTACATATTGATCCTAGCCAGGAGATGGTGAATTTGATACAAAATCCAATGTATAAAATGCAGTTTACTCCTGGATGATCCTTAAGACATTTAATTGTCATTATCAATCGATCAATCAATACCATTTATTAATGCTTAGACCAAAGGCTGTTTGCATGCAAAGTGTTAAAATACGATACAACATGTAAGGGCAACATAATAAAAGTACAACATCAAATAAATTAAGTTACATAACAATCTTGCATGTAAAAGATTTAAAATTCAATTTGGTTAAACACATAAAATATGAACAATAAAACTATAATTAAATGAGAGCATCCCCGGAGCAATAAACAGCAATATCAGCAATATAGCTTGCCTGAATTTTCATTGCTGCCAGGGCAAAAAAAAGAAACCATAGAATCAGTGATTGTCATGGTGTCCTAATTTTCATTCACTCATTTGTGTGCTTCAGTGCTTCCTTAATGGAGTCTTAAAACAACACTTGTCAGAATGTAAGGAGAGGATATGTGTTGTTCAGGGAGATCAGCAGATGGTTAGGCTTCTACCGTCAGGCTGGAATTCATCTTTGCATGACAGATAGTTGGGCTCTGAATATTTAGTGGCCTTTGCTTACCCGTTTTGACCTCTTTGGTAGCTGAGGAGAATAAGATTTCATATTTCATCTTGATTCATCAAATGCCCTTTCCTGGGTTCAGCAAGTAATCAAAATTTGATTCCAGGCTTCAATATGGTCATTTGTCTTCTCTGTGTCAGAGGTTTGGATGGAAAGATATGATATAAAATGTGATGGCTAAACTTGCACAAAAAAGTTATCATGTAGTTTTTGTCTTGTGTGACTTTAGCTAATATGTTGCCTTCTACTACCCCAGTTCCTGAAGTCTTTAATCTTACTCTGGTAGAAGCGCAGTGAGGGGTCAGAAGTAAGCATTGTAAACAACAAGCTTAAACCTGAAAAATGCATTACGTCTGATTGGTTCATTCTGGAATTTGTATTATAAATGTAATACTGTACTTCTAACTATTGCAAAACCAACCTTTTTTCCCTAACTTTGTAGAGGCCAGCAAACTGGTCATGTCTTACGTTGCAGCTGTTTGTGGCAAGGGAGCAGAGGTTAATCAAGTAAAAGAACAGCTTTTACAGTCTAACCCAGTGCTTGAAGGTAAGATCTGACTAATTAATGTTGATTGATAGCTTGCAGTAGTGACAGTTGTTGAATATTCAGCAGAAACCTTTAGATTTCTGTGTCACATTAATTATTTGGCTGGCAAACATTTATTATAAAGATCCACTTAAATAACTGATTTCCCAGTTCCCACAAATTAATTCTGTGTAAATGGAAGAGAGGTTTTTAAAGACTTGTTCGTGTTCAACTCTTTCTTTACCCCAATAGCTCACACTGTTGAATATTCTGCCATAGGAGAACTTGGTATGTTTTGGAATGCATTTCCCTTCATACTGTATGACCTGCTGAAGATCTAAAGAAGTAATTTCAGATTGTGTTATCTTAAAGAATAATGCAGTCCTTTGGGGAGGCTCAATATCTTTAGAGAGATATTTGAAACAATAGCTCTCTAATACCTTTGTCAAATAGCAGATAGTGTGCATATGTGCATACACATATATAATGTGTGGTATCTAAATGTATAAATCTACAATTGGCCTTAGCTAAACTGTGAACAGGCAAGTTAGCATTTAAACTTTCATTTTGGTTGTGGCTTCTTGTACCAGTTTGAAAATTACTCTGCTGTGGAAAAACTACTTCACTGGAGGGAGGGTTGGAGTTTTGGAGTTTTTAAACTGTAATTTTAATGGTTTGATGTTTTATTTATACTGTTGGAATCCTCTTTGATTCCTTTGCAAAAAGCGGAATACAAATAATAATAATAATAATAATAATAATTATTATTATTATTATTTTTGGGAGCTTCTCAAGTGGTTACATTTTTAAATGGCTTCCATGTTCACTCTGTGAACAGAATTCATAGAATGGCAGCAATGTCTTTCTTCTGAACTTGAGAGTGATACATTCACAATGCAAATTAGGTTCACTTATTTAGAGGCAAGACTCATACAGAGGCTGATTGTTGCAAGGGGTGATAAGAAGACAGCTTAGGCAAAAAGATTGACACCTTTATGCAGTGCAAATTATGTAGAATAGATGGGAAGCTGTGTGCCTCAATCTTTAAAAGTTAAAATCCTGGTGATCAATTGTTTTCCCATGATTGTGGAGCTGAGGGACTATTCTCTGTTCCTTTCCCAAGCATTCAGTCATCAGGATTCTAGCTTTTAAAAATCTACTCAATATGGAGATATTAAAACCAAGAGGAGTGCTGAGTATGCGGCATGTAGCATAGCTTATGTACAGGAACCATGGGAATATGTGTTCAAGTGTCTGTTTCTGTGGCCATAGTATCTCTTGCTGCATCAGGGCATGAAAATGTAACATCTGTGAAAAATGTTCTGGAAAAATATATTCAGCCTAGTGTCAAGGTCATCACCTACAGTGAATAAGTGGTGGCCCAAAGCATATTGCCCTCCTGTTGCAGTTTGACTTAACAATTTGTATATTGAGACACCATACTTTCTTTTTCTCTTGGTTTCTGTAATTATTTCAAGGGCAACCAATTCTCTTCTATTAGTTAAGTTGTCTTTTATTTCTGTTTGAAACCACATTGCAAAAATGTCCTAAGAATTTTGCTTGCTTAAGTTACCAGTGATTATGCTCTGAATTCCAGCTACATCAGATGAATATGTGAAAACAATGAACTTATGGTGAAACTGAAGAACTCTTATAATGGCCCATTTGTATTTGCTTCTGCATTCATTTATAAATGATCCCAGTGTTTAGGCCTGTGTTTAATGATATGCAGTCGAGAGACTGGAAAGATGATTTATTGCATACATACTCTGCACTATGTAAAGTTTTCAGAACAGTTATTTCAGTTTTTATGAACTAACACCAACAGCACATTCTGCAGTGTGGCTTCAGGGCTCTGTTCCATGGGAAGTCTTGAAATGCAAATTTATTAAAGCAGAAACAACATTTTTCCACCCACCAAAATATACACTTGACCTGAGCATGGCTTATATGTAGATGGGAAAGCAGAGCAGTGCACCACATTGGTCTGCAAAATGGATGCCTTGACACATGAGACAAGAAGTCATCATTCAAGTCAAAAGAGTACAGTTCGCGCTTTGTTTAGGCAGGGATCCATTCTGGACTCCTGGCTTATGTTTGAGCCCCATTTAAATGAATGGGGCTCATGCATGCAGCAATGCGGTGTTGGTGTGCGCACCCCATTTGTCCCTATGGGACGCGCCGCCCCTTCCTCCCCATGCAGCTTTCAGCATATGCTGAAAGCCGTGTAAAGCACACCCGTGTATGACGCGGGCGCACTGTATAACCAAAAGCATTAATTCTGCATGTATAGTGTGAATCACAAATAATGTGAAGTGGGACGACAGTGAGCAAATATTTTCTTCTGTAGCTTAAACAAAGAATGGATTAATGATAGTCTGAGAGTGATTCAACCATAAGGCCTAAACATGGTTTAATGCTGAGTGAGTGAGCAGTTCAGATATTTCTCTGAAGATGCCAGCCACAGATGCTGGTGAAATGTCAGGAAGAAACTCTTCTAGAACATGGCCACATAGCCCGAAAAACCCACAAAAAACTATGGATGCCAGCCATGAAAGCCTTCGACGCCACAGTTCACAGATCACTTGCTCATGTGCCCTTCCCATTCACTCCCCTTGCTTTGATTTCTTTTTTCTGAACCTGGTTTGAGCCAAACCATAGTTTACACCCTTAAATGCAGGATCAGAAGCCAGGATCAAGATCTGGTGTCTACTCCCAGCTTGCAGAGCAAGCAACATTCCTTTGGATGAAATATTGGAACTGAGGTTGCCTTTGGTGGGAATTACCATATGCCATTAAGAAGAATGTATGTGAGCATGAGAACCAGCTGTTTGTTCATATAGTGATAAAACACAGTTTGCCATTATATCTGAATGCTTCCCCTTTCTCTGGCCAAATGTGCAGGACTATCAGATAACTCAATACCAAGGTCTCTGAGGAGCTACATGGAAGTCTTTCCCATTTCCACATAGAGATGTTGGAAAGTAAACCTGGGACCTTCTGCAATCCAAGTCTGTGCTCTGAAGGTGTTACAATCCTGCCTCTCACTGTGCACAAAAGTTGAACACACGGAGACTTGTCAGTCATGTCCATATCATGACTTGTCATTTCCCAACCCATCTCTGTAATTCTAAACACTTGGCAGTAGTAGACTTTATGACCAATAAACACATAGAGTGTGAATGTAGTGTGTAGTATGTTTCTCCCAATTCTCATTTTGGAGAACAAGTTTTCTATTCTTCTCTGGCTCTCTTCCAGTATTGTGTATGTGTGTGTGTGTGGGGGGGGGGAGTGGAAGTTACAGAAGGTGGTCCAAATCCAGCTTGTCTTCTTAAGTAGAAACATTATGCTGGTGCACACTGTTCATTACCAGTTTATTAATGAACAAAGCAGCTATATCCTGAGTGCATTATAGTTTATTTTAATAACATATTCCATAGAGAAAGTAATGGCTTTAATGTTAAGGGTAGTACTTGCATTTGTTTCAATGTACATAAAAATGCTTTGAATTGTAACTCGATCATCTGTCACTTGGAAATATTCAGCCATTAATGTTGGCACCATCCCAAAGTAATATGGGTTCTTGCAAATTGGCTGAGCTCTAATGTTTAGACATCTGTTTATTTTACTTTATTTCCTCTCTCTTTTTCTCCCTACCAGCTTTTGGAAATGCCAAAACTGTAAGAAATGATAATTCCTCAAGATTTGTAAGTATCTATTTAAATCATACTCTCTCCCCCCAAAAACCCAAAAACCTTTCAAGAGAGTCGACCTATTCTACTGAAACTATAGAAACTACACTAGATTGTAGAATTAATGTTCAGACTTGGCTGTCTGTAGCTGTTTTAAGGAATTTTTCTGAAAGCAAGGCAAAAAAAAAAAAAAAAAGGTTGTTGTACAGTATTATTCAAGTAAATGTTTTGAACATGAGGATAAGGAGGTTATATCCTTCACATAACCATACATTCAAAGCTTAAATGATGCAAGATGAGCTTATGTTAAGATAGGTAGATCCCCTCCCTGCCTGTAAGTAAGCTTTTTTTTTTATGAACAACAGACCAGGTGAAGTAAAAGTCGCACATATTTCCAAGATTGTAATATACAGATAACAGATAATAGGAATGTTAACACTGATGCAGTCCCTCTGGAAACCTAGCAGTGTCAAGCAATTTTGTTCTGACTTGTTCTTACTGATAAATGTTTGGACACAGCTAGTAATATTGTAGGAGTTTTTGCCTCTCAGGAAAAAAATTTGAAACAGGATTGGACAGGTCCTCCCGGTTGGACAGCCACTTTGGGAACAATAATATTTGAAATATAAAAGAATATGTACCACTAGATCTACCTCTTGGTTGTTGTATGTGTGACCAAGTCACACTTGTAGAACCATATAGTTTTTGGAATGAAACTTCTCAAAGTCTGTGTGGCAACTATAGCAAAAATCCTCATATGTGTAGATATGCTGAAGCCAGTTTGATGGATCAGGGCTTCTGTGTGGCTGTACCTCAGTTGTAGAATTTCTTTCTATAGGAAGTCAGGATTTCTCCATTTCTGTTGAGGCTCCAGCATATGCTTAAAGTAGCATTGCTCATCTGGTCTCCAGTTTCAAGGATTCTGGTAGCAATAATGTCTTATAGACGGATATTTTGCCCAAGATATTTTGTAGCTGTCATTGGCGAAATGCAGAAGCAAACCAGTGGCCAATATAAACTATATGAATCTTAAGCCAAAATGTAAAGATTGCCAACCAAGCCCTTACAGTGAAGGCAGATTGTCTAGAAAAATAGTGTCCAAGTTTAGGAGCACATACTGGGGAAAGCAAAAGCTCATGAAGAAATTGGGATTGAACACTATTAATAGCAGAGGACATCCCTTTCATCCATGAGTGGGCAACTGTAGAAGGCTAGGGGGCTGCTTTAGCCCATCCAGGAGACCTTGGGCAGCTACACCTCTCAACCACAGCAGCTTATTCTAAATAAGAAAAGGGAAAATAAAAAAATGACTCCCAAAGTCCCTTATTGCCCTTCTCTTAGTACAAAGCAGGACCTTCAGCATGGCAATGAAAACACTGTGGAATTCTGAAACCCAAATATAGGTGAAGCTGTTGGAAATCTACTTCATTATGTGCTTATGTGCAGCTTACTAAACATTGTTTCAGTATACTTTAGGCTGTAGACATTTGTCTTATATCTATTGTCACTCCTCTCTTCCCACACAGAATCACCTAGAGTTGGCCTTTTTTGGGGCCAGTGGTCAGCACCCTTAGGCTCTGGACATGACCCAAACTCCACCAAAGCCCTTTTTAGTGACCTCCAAGGTGACCTGACCCTGTTTCTCTCTTCCTTACTGTTGCTGCCAGATTTCCTGAATTCTCTAGTGGGAAAACAGGGAGCTGCAGTATCCATTTGCAAGTGATGAGCAGTAGGGTTATTGGGAGTGGGGTTAATTTAAAACACACACACAAACACACAAACCCTGAACCTTGTCCTGAACCAACAGAGTTTTGTAGAGAGGTGTTGTAGAACCTTTGAGACTAACTGGGAGAAAGAGGTTGGCAGCATGAGCTTTCATAGACTTCAGTCTACTTCCTCAGCTGCATTTGAGGAATGCATCTGAGGAAGTAGACTTAAGTCTACTAAAGCTCATGCTGCTAATTTATTTCTCCCAGTTAGTCTCAAAGGGGCTACAAGATATCTGTGTACTGATTTTATAGACTAACACGACTATGTCTTTGAATTCAACAATACAGTTTTGTCATTTCTGAACACTGTTCCGTTGCTTAGTTCCCCACTCACCTTATCAAACCCCCTATCTTGTTTTTAAACAGTCCAATTTTTGTCTTATCTACTTCGGGACAAAGTTCTTATCATTTCAATACAGCATATTCTCTCTCTCCCTCACACACACACACACCAACTCGTAAGAACTTTCTCACACACACCAGCTCATAAGGACATATATACAACCATATTAAAAACCTGAACATAGAGGGCAGATGGGTTGTGTAGTATACCATTCCCAGGACTGTTTCTATTGTCATTTGCTTTGAAAATATAATGAATTTGAGCTTTTAAAGCTTTTAAAATGGTTGTGGAGAGTCTTAAGAGAGAATAGTATATTTTAGGTCAAAAACATGCCTCTACAGTTTTGAAACTTCACTGAAAGCCCTTACGAGCTGGTTTAGATTATTAATGTTGCGGCTTGCCCATAATCTCTTCTTTGATACAGGCTTTACTGCTGTTGTCAATGTAAATAGAAATGCCTTTTACCCTTGCTTAAAGTAGCTGCTAAGCAAATAAATTGCAGTAAGGCAACTACTGAAACAATCTGTTCTGATGTGGAAAAGCCAGTCAGAAGGGCAGGAGGCTGCAGTTGTACTGTGGACTAAGAAACAGCCATGGTAACAGGCCATATAAATAGTTAAGAAGAGGAAATATTATTCTATAATTTGCAAGTTAGTTGAAAGACCTACACTGGCTGCCAGTTTGCTTCTGGGCCAGGTTTAAGATTTTGATGTTAACCTGTAAGGTCCTATGCAGCTTGGGACCAGGATACCAGAGAAAAATCCTTCCTCTTCTCACTCTAAAGAACTCTTCCAAGTCTACCTACTTTATAAATTTGGTGGTACTGCAGCCCCCAAAGCTTTCATGGGAGGGTTCAATGCAGTTCCTCTGAGTCTGGGAAATGAACCCTAGTACAAAGATTAATTAATAAACCTAGGATAAGTTCTGTCAGGTTGTACTGTAAATGGTAAAGAGCACAGACAAAAGATCACTATCTTGTTCTAAAACTGATTATTAAAATTGGCTTTAAGGGGTGTGTGTGTATGTACGTGTGTTTTAAACAATGGTTTCCAGTATCTTATTGTTTATTCCTTTGGAGTCTTAGTGGACAGAAAAGCAATTACTAGATTGCCACTAAGCTGAAGAAGAAACATCTAGTAATTGCAAAAAACATGAGATCAAATCTGGATGTTTATTGAAGACATTCAAGCCCACTTTCATATTTATTTTAAAAAATAATAAATATCCCCTAACGCACACAGCATACTGAGGCAATGAACAGAAAATAAACTATTCTATATACCAGTATACAATATAAAAATACAAGATAACTGAAAGTTATTCCAACCCAACCCAACTGGCCAGAGGCAGATAATCAAAATGACACCACATATCATCAAATGCTCAGGTGATTTTATGAAAGATGTCTAACTGGCAGAGAATATGGCAAATTTATAATTGTGTGGGGCAGTACTGGCCATGCTGGTGCTGAGATTCTAGGAGTTGTAGTCCAAAGACCTAAATCCAGTTGCTCAACTCCATGGCAGTAGTCTGAATCAAATTATCAATTTATACCTTGGCAGCACTTCAGTAAATCACACTGATGGTTATGTGAAGGACATAAATTCCTTATCCTCGTGTTCAAATCATTTATTTGAATAATACTGTACAACAACCATTTTTTGCTTTGCTTTCAGAAAAAGTCCTGCTCTACTTGAGACTAATAACTTGACTTGGGTCCAAAAAAGTTACTTTTCCAAGCCCCAATTCAAACAGGAGAGAGAGCCTTTTCTGTGGTGATGACCACTTTATGGATAACAATTTCCACAGAAATAAAATGTGTCAGTTTTGATGAAGTTTAGGGCCATGCAGAAATCATCACAGAAAAGGCATTCTCTCCTGTTTAAATTGGGGCTTTGAAAAGTTACTTTTTTGGACCCAAGTCAAGTTGCTAGCCTCAAGTAGAGCAGATCCACTGCATCAGTATGGTTTACTGAAGTGCTGGCAAGGTATAAACTGAGAATTTGATTCAGACTGTCATTCAGTTGAGCAACTGGATTTAGGTCTTTAGACTACAACTCCTAGAATCTCAGCACCAGCATGGCTAGTATTATCCCACACAATTGTAAATTTGCCATATTCTGTGCCAGCTAGACATCTGCAAGATGTAGCACAACCAGAAAGGTCTCTACATAGCAGCCAGGCAGGCTATATGTTCTGATGATTTTGGCTGCAACAATGCTACCAATTTCAGTGGTGCAACTTTAGCCCTGGTGGTGAAGGCAAGACAACGTAGTGGGGCTGTAAATACAGCATTTGGGATGTTTTTGTTTTTCACCCTTCATTTGTTCTTACCTACATGTATGAAGATAATAGAATTCCCAGTGCAACAGTTTAAAGATGTCAGGCAATTTTTCTCCTTTACATAAATTCTTCCAATCTGTTCTCCTCACAGGGAAAATACATGGATATTGAGTTTGACTTCAAAGGTGACCCACTTGGAGGAGTTATAAGCAACTGTAAGTACTGGCATAGATTTTAGTGTTTTGACACAGTTTATGACTTCCAGTTTGCTATGGAGATGGAAATGTAATTTATTGTGATGAGTGGCTGTGATAATTCCTCAAATTTGTAGTTTGCAAAAAGGTTGGAAAAAATGACAAAATTATGTTGTGTTTAGAGATGGTAAAACCAAACGAGTTACACATACTGCTTTTCTTAAGAGCTCTGCAGCTCCAAATTATAAAATGTATATAAGTTAGTTTCAAGTGAAGCAGAAAACTGGGGAGAGGGATGTTTAACCTCTCCCAATCATTTTTTAAGAAATTCTATGATGGAAAATATGTGGAATCTGAAGGACAAAATTTCTCTATATTGTTGTGAAATTATGAGCTGCAGTTTTGCCTTTTGATTATTGAATTGTTTTTTTAAATTAAAAACTGTTTAAATTGTTTTTGATTGTGCCCTACTCAGAGATCTTTATTTATAGGGTGAGCTAGAAAGATTTGGAAAAGATGAAGAAAGAATTCAGCTGCTCAGCTTTAGGATAACATTAATTCTGGAAGTCTTTGTCACTTGAGCTATCCTGGTTGGACCTTATTTTCATTTCCACTGGACAGTCAGCATCATAAAAGAGGGAGCTGTTAGTAACATCTCTCTGGCAACATGTTTGTTGTAAATTTCTTTCTTTAGGCTCCTAGCCATTTTTTTAGTCTGACGGTGTTAGAGAATTGGCGAAAGTAGATGGCAGGAAATACCAATGAATTTCCAGTGAATTTCCTTATGCCAGTGAATCTTCAGTGAATTTCCTTATTCCTGCCCTGGATAAGGGCTGCAGTACATGTATGTGAAAGGTAATGTAGGCCCGTTATAGACGGGCCTTTAAGTACGGACTCAGTCCGTACTAGGGTTAAAAAGGGGTGTCACTTCCGGACGCCCCTAACCCTAGTACGGACTGAGTCCATACAAAATGGCTGCACCCTTTCCACATGGGGGCCGCCATGACGACATCACAACCACGCCACCTCTATACGGGGCGGCGCGGACGTGACATCGTCGCTCTGCATCAGGGCGCTTAGTGCGCCCTTTCCACAGAGCAGGAAGGAGCTCCGTTTCGGAGCTCCTTCCTGGTTTGCGTCACTGGGCGCAGCCTTTAGATGGCTGCGCCCAGCGATGCAAGGGAGAAAGGGGCCAAGTGGCCCCTTTCTCCTCCTCCCTGCCGCTGTGGGGTGTCCTTGGGGCTTGAAGCCCCAAGGACACCACTTTCCAGGCTGCGGGGAAGCGGCCTTTTGCCACTTCCCCACAGCCTGGAAAGTGGTGGATCGGGGCCTTGGAGGCTGCTGGTCTGGCAGCTGAGGTCCCAATACACTGGGGAAAGCAGCGCCTACAGGCCGCCTCAAAGGGGCGGTCTGTAACGCGCCAATGTGATTGAAAGATGGAACATTCTATAAGGGTTATTCTATGTCTTTTAGTAAAATTGTATTTCTGTCATTGTTAACTGCCCTTGAGTCAACTATGGATGAGACATCTCCAAGACCCCTCCACTTGCTCAGGTCCTGCAGGCCCAGACCCTTGTCCTTCCTGATCGAGTATGATCATCTGGCATGGGGTCTGTTTTTCTTTCTATTGCCTTCCAACATTTTTAGCATCATTGTCTTTTCTAATGATTAATTTTTCCTCATGATGTGACCTATGACAGCCTCAATTTAGTCATCTTGACTTCCGGAGAGAGTTCTGGCTTGATCTGTTCTATAACCCATTTGTTTGTCTTCTTTGGCCATCCATGGTATCCTCAACAATCTTCTCCAATACCACATCTCAAATGAGTTGGTTTTCTTCCTATCGGTTTTTTTCATTGTCCAGCTCCCACATCTGTACATGGTGATGGGGGAATACAATGGCTTGAACTATCTTCACTTAAATGTTCAGCATTATGTCTCTACACTTTATGATCTTGCTCATTTCTTTTATAGCTTCCCTTCCCAATCCCAGCATTCTTATTTCTTGACTGCAGTCACCATTCTGATAATTATTTTATTTAAGGTTTGGGAACTCTTTGACTTTTTCAGTGCTCTCATTATCTATGGCGAATTCTTGTAGATCTTCCATGGTCATTATTTTTGTCTTCTTAATGCTCAACAGTCATCCTACCTTGTATTCTTATTGAGTATAAAGTCATCTTTCTTTTTCCTCTCCAACACTATTATTCCCAATGTTTTTAAAACTTTGCTCAGCACTTCAAACCCTACTTTGATATCTCTCTGTTTCTTTTTAATGCTTTGATTTAAATTCTATCTTTTGGCTGGATGCTTGGAGGAGAGGATTAATGATCCCGTGGGATCCACCTGTTCAGGTGAAGTGTGTGTGAATAAGAGGAAAGTGGAGAAATGAATGGGACTCAGGGGTGTGTTCATATAGGAAACTGTATGATTCTTTCTGGTATCAGTGAGAGACAGTGATAGCACTGTCTCTGTTTTCACAAGTGAGTCTCACAGAATTCAGTAGATTTTACACCCCAGTCACTCACTCTGAATCTGCCTACTTGCTCTATCTTAGGATAAGCACAGAAATAACTTTTTTAAATGTCCCTTGTTTCCTCTAAAAAAAACCCCACCCTGGAGTGCTTCTATTTTATCCTGTGAGCGAGAAAGAGAGAGCCTGGGCTCAGGTACTACAGGGCTTCATGGAGTCTGAAGCTAGATGTTGTGACAGGGTTTGAGAGGCAGGGAAGCTATGGTCCTTTGCCGACCAAGGACCAATGGAAACCTGGAGCCAGCCTTCCAAATTAACATGTATCTCAGACCTGTGCTTGATATATAAATGGTGTCAAGGGAGAAACATAGTGGTAAATGAACAATAGCAACAATTTATGTGCTTCCTTTGCACCGTATGCAAATTATGCTGCTCAAATTTGGTGGAACTATCTGCTTCCTTGCTTGCTTCCTCAGATTACTTCTGTCAATCCTTTAAGAGCTACTCACAAATGTTCGTTTTGTATAGCTGGTTTGTAATTGAACTTTTAGTAGTCTTGTTTCAGTAAAGCATGAAGTCACCAGTATAAGTTGCTCTTTTTTAAATTTCAAGATAGGAATTTATTAACATTGTGGAATTTACTGAGTGTCACTGAGAAATAAATTCTCATTCTCTTACATACATTTCTCAATGGAGTAACCCCATGCTTAAGGAAAGTAATGTCATCTCATCTTCCGTCACTCGCCTCCAGGCAGATGGTAAAAACTGGACCCTTTGATCTAAAAATGTCAGTCTCATTGGGGGTTGCCTTTTAAATACATTCAATGTGAAATCAAAGAACTGGCATTCCCTTTTTAATGTGCTCTAGTGTAAAGTAAGAGTATTGAAAAAAAGAGTTGCAGTGTTCAGTCAGCCTGTCAGCAGTTCTGTAGATTTAAAAAAGTGTCTTCAGATGAGGTTTGCAATTTTCATGTGATTTTTTTTCCCCATTACAGTTTTTAAACACAACTATCTTAGTTTAACAAAACATCCTTTATTGGACATGAAAATTGCCATTGTGGCTTCATGCATCCTTTTCCCCCTTCCTTCTCTTTTCTCCTGCATGCATTAATATGGGGGTAGGAAACATGTAACCCTCCAGATATTGTTGGACTGTAACCTCCATGGCAGGGTCATCCATGCCATGTATTTCCCATTTCTATATATGCTTGTGAAAACTGGACAGTGAAAAAAGCTAATAGGAAGAAAATCAATTCATTTGAAATGTGCTGCTGGAAAAGTTTCCTATGGATATCGGGAACTGCTAAAAAGACAAATAAATGGGTCCCAGAGCAGATAAACCCTGAACTCTCCCTAGAAGGCAAAATGCCTAAACTGTATTATGGACAGATTGTGGAAAGACAGGATTCATAAGAAAAGACAGCAGTGCTTGGTAAAGTGGAAGGCACTAGGAAAAGAGGGAGACCACATTACAAATGGATAGGCTCAGTCAGGGAAGCCATGGTCCTGAGTTTTAAGACTTGCACAGGGTCTTGATAACTGGGTGACTTGGAGATCTCTCATTTATAGGGTTGCCATACATCAAAGTTGACTTAATGGCAGTTAACAAGAACAATCCCCAGCAGTATAGTCACTGATGAAAAATAGTGAGACTTGCAGCCCAGTAACATTTGGATGTTTGTATATGTCCCACTTATCTCTACATGTAAGATTTCTGGGGTTTAAATCAGAGCTTTCTCATTGTGTCTGAATTTACAAGCCAGACATGCAATTCATCACTTAATCCTAATGTATTAATTTTATTTCATTTACCTATCTTTATATACTGCTGAGATGGAGAAAATTTCAAAGCAGTGTAATAAAACAGAATAAACAAATACACAATATATACATAGTCAACTTTTTCTATTTTCTAGGTATGTCGGGTTGAACTAAAAGGAAAGGCTTGCATGAACAGATGTTTTTAATTCTAGATTTGCAGGCTTGTTTAAATCTCTGTTTCCTAGCTCAGATATAATGCGAAATCATAGTTCAGCACAAGACAGAAATCATGCAAAAAAAGGGAGTGCATAGATAGATACATTACTGATTTTCAGTCAAAACAATAAAGTTGGTGCTTACTTTTTTATTGATGTGCCTTTACATTGCTTTTAAGTCAGTTGTGTTTAAAAATGACTATTTGTTTAATTGTGCTTAATATTACAACCTTCTGGGTTTATCTGTACCTTCTGAAAGAAAATCTTGTTATGAGTCACCCTATTTTACTGATCCAAGATTATTATATTTGAACCTAGTTTATGGTGCTGTGGGACAAGCAAGTGATCAAGTTTTGAACATGTGAGGATATTGTACTACTGTGCAAACTGTCTTATTTGTTTTATTGAAAATATTCAGATCTAAGTTTTTTAAAATATTCCTTACATTTGAGTAGTAATAAGTCCTAGACTCACATGCAAATATCCTGTGGGTAGTCAGCCCTAGTCTACTTGATGCCAGCATAGAAGACCGTCTGGGAACCTCATGTATGTGGCCTTGATTTTCATGGTAGAAAAAAGCTGGGACAAAAAGGCATTAAAAATGTCAAGCTATATAACTTCAGAATTGCTGTTAGTGAAATGAAAGACCTTGAGGCAGCTACAGATCAGTTCTCTTGTGCTCATATCTGTCCATTCATCTCAGTGGCCTCTCTGATTCATCTATCAGGTTATGCTTTTGTCCTTTCCAGATTATCAACTGAGAAGGAGAAAGGAGTGATGAAGTACAAAATGCTGTTTTCTTCAGCTGATCAGAATACTTGCATTTGTGCCCTACCTTTCAACACTATAATGATAGACTAGAAAATAACTATGCAGCGATGAGCAGTAATAGCTGTTTAGAAAGCTTCTAATCAGTATGGATATTTTCACAACAGTGAACAGTACAAGGCTGTAATTAAGCACCAAGCCCATGCCTTTTTCAGAAACATGAAGTAGTTTCAGTTTTTGTCTATCTTACAAACCAGCTTAATCTCCTCCTTCCTTTCAGGAATGGAGCAAGAGTATCATGAAATAAATGCCACAGATTGTTTTTTAGGAAAGCAGACAGTTATTGTCAGTTCAATTACAGCTATGTGTTGTCGAGATTAGAGATGCTTTTACTTTTCTATCAATATAAACCACATACAATTTTGCCTACAATTCATTTTATTGCACTTGAAATTGATTTCCTTCACATATTGCAGTCCTGAATGAAAAATTACAGTGTACCCTTGAATGGACTTAAATTTTGTTTTAAAATTCACTGTGACAGGAACAAGTTAGAGTAACAGGAAGGAAATCAAAGGAAATATATATATATTTGCTCCACATTTGGAGATTCTCGAAGCCATTCATAGACCCTGAGTTAAGAAATATTCATTAACACTCTGTAAAGCTCTCTTTCAACTCCACAGTGCTTTCTCTGTTTACATTGGGTGCTCCAACAGCTTGAAAATATCTGTCCAATAATTATTGTGCTATGAAATTCATATTGTTTTTCTATGCTGAGCGTTCAAAAGCTTTAAATGCATCTTAGCTGGTTAACGCAAGGATCATTATTTCATTGGCTCACTGTCCTATTTGGAAGGGTTAACTAAGCTGTTAATAATACTATCATTTCCTGCTCCAGTACAGTTCTGAATTTGCTGCTACTCTGCAGAAGAGGCATTAATCCTTGGCAAGGCAATGCTCCTTTGTGTTAGATTTTCCCCTCCTCATTCTTTCTTAGTAGCCCTTTGGGATGAGACACATGTCTTGGAAGGAAGTGTGCGGTTTGTCAGGCTGTAAGTTTATATTTAACCTTAAGCTCATTGGTCTGCCATACAGAGAAAAAGAAAGAAAGAAACAAAAAGACTGGTTAGCCAGGATGGTCCCTACTGTGCAATGGAAGAAGAGGAAGTAGCTAAAAATAACTGTTCCTGGATCATTGAGAATATATTATGCTAGTGACATTTTACTTCTTGCCTGCGATGCATATGTATTCCTTTTCCCAAATGTGCTTCATTTTATAACTGAACTGAAAAATGGGGAAAGTTAAAATGTATGGTTTGTAAAAATACAAAATGTGGGTTGTAGTCAGTCTTTGTAGTGGGTCTTTACTTGTTTAAAGACAGTGTGGTATAATGGTTTGTGTGACTCTGGAGACCAGGGTTTGATTCCTTGCTCAGCTTTGGCAACCTACTAGGGGACCTTAGACAATTCACATGCTCTCAGTCCCACAAAACCCCATGATAGGGTCACTCTAAGGTGGAAATGACTTAAAGGCACACAACAACAACAGTGGCTTTGAGCTTACACGGAAGGCAAGCCCCATTAGAAATAATGAGGTGTGTACCTGCTCTGTGCGCCACTGCGTGCACGCGCCCAATTATTTCCTATGGGGCTTGAGCATACGCTCTTTTCCCCATACGCAGGGGAGTCAGGAATGGACCCCCACATATAGGGAGAGCAGACTGTAAGTCGACCTCATGTATAAGCCGAAGGCAGGTTTTAGGACCAAAATTATGGATTTTGCCGTGACCCATGGATAAGTTGAGGGTAAAACGTGGAGGCTCCTTCAGTGTCTGTATGTGTACTATACTGTAACTACGGTTTTTCGCTTTAGGGTTTGTTTAAACTTTGGTTTCAGCCTTTACCCAGACAGCGACGGCCAGCGTGTTCAGTAGAGGGACTCTTTTTGTCTAACAGCAATTAATCACTATGGAGTCTTTCTGCTTGGCTCAAGAGGAAAATAAACTGCTCTGCTGACTGCATGGGGAAATCTGAAAGAGCTGCTATTACATTACCATACTCCCCATAAATAAGTCAACCAGGGATTTTGGGGTCAATTTTTGGGCATAAATTTTTAGACTTATAGACAAGTATATACAGTAGGTTGTTGATGACAACTTACCCTCATTTCTAGGTTCTGCTAGCTGGTTCATATGCTTGGGATCTCCAAATGGGCATAACCTAATCCTTTTTCAGGCAAATTTGGGAATGGTACTTGCTTATTACAGTAAATATCTTGTTTCCTGCCTCTAACTACTTTCTGGAAAATTTCTGTAAGACTATTTGTCTTTGGAAATTGTTAATTACGTTAACTTCTCTCTGTTCAAAATTTGCTCTGAAGAGAGTCAGAGAAAGAAAGAGAACATCTAAGAGAACCAGTTGAACAGTTCAGGAAATTGTTTATTTTAAAGACTCCGGGGGCATGTGAGTAATTACATCCAGATTTGCCCCTATTATTTTTATCAGTTGATTCTTGCTGCAAACTAGAACATTTGGGCTGATCTTAGCCCAACTCAAGCATGAGATCCAGAGATGTTTGAGGAAAACGGAGAGATACTGCAAAATTCCTTTCCCGTGTCATCATGTTGAAAGGGGGAGAGAAGATATACAAGCCAAAAGGTAGTATGGCTGAAAGGCAAGTAAATTACAAGATGCAAGACAGCTTATGTCTGGTGCAGTATGCTTATGGTGCTCATATAAACTATGATCCAGTTGTCTGTGTAAAGGAGGATTTTTTAAAAAAACACCATAGATCAGTGTACTTTGTTGGTGAACACATATGAGCCCATAGAATGTTGCATAGAAGCAAAGACAACCAAGGTTTCTGTTTTAAACACGTGAGTCAAATCTCTGTGTGAGGTAAGTTGGGGACGTGACCCCAAAATCCTTGTACAGAGTTACCATAATTGATAGAATGTAAGGAATTCTGTTAAGAGCACACTCACAGGGGGAAAATGAAAACTGCATATAGGCTTATGGCTAGTACAGTGTCCTCTTTTCAACTATGTCCATTTCCAGGTGTCCATTTTCAGCTGCAAATGTAGCATTACAGAGAGCAGCAATAACTATTGTGAGCCCTACCCAGTGCAAAGCAGTATAATCTTTCAAGCATGCTGGGGCAAGTAAATACATGCCCTGAGTTGTTCTGATTAATACCTATTGAAGTTTCTCTTAATCTTACACAAATCTGTGTAGAATGACAGTGAGTGTGGGACACAACAGGGCTCTAAATCTTAATGTTGAAGAACAAATGGAAATAAAATCTAGTTCTTCAATATGGTATGTTTGCACAGTTCATACATACCTAGAGGTTTTTAGGAGACAGATCCTTGCGGCGCAATACGTCAGTGCCCTTGCTATATGGCTGGGTGGGTGTGGAATGACATGACCCTTTCCATCTTGACCCCTTACCTGCCTTTCAGTGGATTTGCAGTTTGGTAGGAAAGATGTGCACAAGAAACCCCATCCTACATGGGTGATGGTATCCAGCATTGCATTGTATTTATGTGAGAGGGCATATTGAGGTACACCGGCATATCTGTATATGTGTGGATGGGTGAGAGCATTGTCATGCCATCGCATGACTACAGACTGTATACAGTCTGGGACTATATAGAAATGATCTAGTTCAGATCAGCATACTTCTTAAGCATTTAATCAGCTGGCTAAATAATGTAATGTTCAGCAGTAGTACTCCACCCACCCTACTGATCTGTTTGACAAATAATGTGGGATATTGCAGATTACTTGAAAACATTACTTGACTTCACAAGATACATAACAGCTTGTGTTGGCAGTTATTATCACTTTAGTGACTACAAAATTCCCTGTGAATGATGTTTTGCTAGGTATAAAACACAGCAAAGATTGTCAGTGGGCCCATGTAGATTGTTGGTGGCTCTCACAGCTCTCTTACTTTTTGAATGTAAGACACTTAACATAAAGGTGGCTGATTATTGTTGCTGCTGTGGTTGTTACTAGTTTAAAACTTCCCCTCTTCCTAAGGTTGAGGATGCCAAATGGCCAATGTAGGAAACTGTGGGAAAAGGTATATTGCTCCAGCTGAAATAATAACAGGCTAAAGGGCTGAAATATCTTAAAGTTAGTACTTGGTTGCTATTTGGATGGGAGACTGCCAATGAATACCTAGTGCTGTAGGTTATGTTTCAGGACTGGAAAACCACCTCTCAGTATACCTTGCCTAAGAAAACCTTATGAAATTCATGTAGTCACCATAAGCCAACAGGTGACTTGAAAGCACATACAGATGGCATTGAGCACACCTAACCTATCTGTCTGCAGCCCACGAAAGGGCAATAGGTCATAAAAATAACTTGAATGAAGTAAGCCACAGCAGTGGCAGTCTAGATTCCGCAACCATCTCCTACTACTAATGTTTCCCTATTGTTCTGAATAATGTTACTTTTTAATTTCTTTTCTTTTTATAGTCTCTTGGGAACTGGTCTTATAAAAGTGTATCGGGTGGCAAGGAAATGGGAAGCATGTGCTAGTTAATAAAAACAGTTTGTTCTAATCTTTTTCCAAATGATGACAGTTGTGCAAAAATATATTAAATGGCTTCACTGAGAATCTTCATTCTCCGAAGATGCCAATCACAGATGCTGGCAAAACGTCAGGAAGAAACTCTTCCAGAGCATGGCCACATGGCCCGAAAAACCCACAAAAAACCATGGATGCCAGCCATGAAAGCCTTCAACAATACTTTATTAGTTACACAAGTTTTGTTTCCTTATAACTTTATATACAGTCGGCCCTTCTTATACACAGATTTTTTATACATGGATTCTAGCATCCACTATTTGAAAATGTTCAAAAAAACTATATATTTCAAATACCGAACCTTGATTTTCCATTTTTATAAGGGACACCATTTTGCTTTGTCATTATATTTAATGGGACTTGAGCATACACAGATTTTGTTATCCATGGGGGATCTTGGAAGCAAACCCCAGCGTATAACAAGGGTCCACTGTATGGTCCCTTACAGACTTAGGGCCCAAACAGACAGGCCAAAATAAAGCTGCTTCAGGTCACTTGGGAGGTATGCTGTTTAAATGACACACAAATCTTAAGAGGCCAGAAGCTGCACCAAAGCTGCGTTCCAGTCATTATGACTGGAGCATGACTTTGGCGTGGCTTCCCGCCTCTTAGGATGCATGCAGCATTCAAATGGCATACCTCCAAAGTGACCTGAAGCAGCTTTATTTTGGCCTGTCTGTTCGGGCCCTAAATCTCTTAGAACCTTTATTAATCTTTTGTACCTTTTAACCCTACCAGTTAACTGTGACTCCACTGGTGATCAAGTACTATATCTCTCACAGGACACCACCACAATTCAACTGAGGACACTCCTCATCCCTGTCTTGTGCACCTAAAAACCTTTTTAACTGCCCCACACAGTAGCCTATTCTAGCCTCAATGGTGCTTCACCCTTCCGAGCAATTCTTAACTAACTCCAAACACTGCTCCTCTTTTTGTACTCACTCCTGGGAGCAGCCCCACCTTTTCTTACTCCCATTGACTGTTGACAAGGTTTTGATCTGCCCATTTTCTCCACACTTACCTTCTGGGATATACTGACTGGATTTACAGTGCTACTTTTAGCATAGTTGATCATGCATTCAAATGTTCAAAAGCAGCTGAATTATGTTAGCAAATTTTAAGATGGAACATGTTATGTTGGAGAGCAGTATATTGCTCTGGGACATGGATATGCACACACACATAGAAACACACTCATGCACTGTGCAAGTGTCTTTATTTAACTATAAGCTGCCAATGGTGCCTTTTTAATTTCATGCCTTGTTCTGCAACACAAAAACAAGAGTCCTTTCATTTGGAGTGTCCTTTGTAGAAAGCCCTGGGTATATGCTTTCCTAATTGCAGCAGTTGACACGGGAGACAAAACGCTGTTGATAACTTACTGAAATATTAATAAGCCTTATTGTTCTGCTGCTTGTTCTGAATGTTGATGGAGCGTAACATAAAGCTGAAGTCTCACAGGGACAATTAGTGTGTGCACATGTTGTGGGGTGTGTGTGTGTGTGTGTGTGTGTGTGTGTGTGTGTGTGTATGTTAGTTATACAGTATGCCTGTAGAGGATAAAATCTTCTGCTCAATGTGCATTTAAGAGATGAGGTCAAAAACACAAATGTGTGTGCATAATCTGAGTTGTGAGAGTGGAGCATACATTGCTCATGTTCATTCTAGCTAGTTGTAAGTTTTGAGGGTTTCCAGAGTAACCTAATATAAATCCTGGCTTTGACACAGAAAGTACACAAAATCATACTTCAGCATATTGATTTCTGCAATGGAAAAATGCCAGAGGTGTGTTTAGAACAGGCTTTGATCTCTATTTGTCCTTTCACAATATTTCACTGAATTGAGATTATGTGATCATACTTTCTTTAGTATGCTTCCGTCTATCTAATACCCTAAAAGACAATATCCAGTATATTTGTTGTGTTCTGAGCCATCCTTGTATAAAAAAGTAAGGTAACAAGACAGGATGTTGGTTGTTCAGTTGAAGGAGTCCTTCATGGACAACAGGCTTCAAGTGGTGTAGTATCAGGCCAGAACTGATGAAATTTCTGGCCAATTGTGAAGTTCACTGACCTAGGGCCAGTCACTATTTTTCTCCCTGCTCTACTCCATTCAGTAGTTTTAGGGATAGAAGTGGGGATGTGGAAATGCCCTATCTGTTCTTATCAATCTATAACCATGTATGAGAACGATGTTGCATCCTTTGGAAAAAGACTGGACATAAATGTAACAAACATAGCATTTACAAATGTCTAATCCTGGTTAGGCAGTGCAGGCTATCTCTTGTGAGGCATTATTTATCACAAGGAATAGATCTAAAGCTAATGCAGTAGCATAAGTATGTACAGAGATCTTGTAGCACTTTTGAAACTAACTGAAATAAAGAAGTTGGCAGCATGAGCTTTTGTAGATGCCAGTCTACTTTTCCAGATGCATATAGTGAAGTGGAAACCGTGGACAGACATATGCCATTGGTATGTGAGAATGTTAATTCAAATTCAAAATCCTTTGTGTATGGAAATGAATTAGCAAGTCCAGTTTTAACGATGGACCACCATTAAAACTGGACTTGCTACTTCATTTCCATGCACAAAGTATTTTGAATTTGAGTTGACATTCTCACATACCAATGGCATATATATATGTGTGTGTCTGTCTGTCTGTCTATCTGTCTGTGACTGTCACTCACTGGTCACTAAATGCATCTGAGGCAATAAACTGAAGTCTACAAAAGCTCATGCTGCCAATTTCTTTATTTCAGTTAGTCTCAAAAGTGCTACAAGATCTCTGTACGTATTGATTCTACAGACTAACATGGATATATCTTTGAATTCTAATCCAGTAGCAGTAGAAGAGAAGTGAACTGAAAGAAAATAATGGAAATTAATGAGTGTGACTTCTTATTTCTAGATTTGTTGGAAAAGTCCCGTGTTGTTAAACAACCGAGAGGTGAAAGAAATTTTCACATTTTCTATCAGATACTGTCTGGAGGATCAGAAGATCTGCTTAGTAAGTACAGTTTCAAGAGATATCTATATAAATAGAGTTGTATATGGAACAGAGCTGGTTCGTTGAGGCCAAGGTGCAAGGTGCAACTTTGATGTCCAGCACAAGTGACACTGGGATTTTCTTCTGTTTACTTTTATGCTCCACTCCTCTCTAGTGGAAAAGAAACTGCTCCATAGAGTTTTCTACTTCCAGAACAGCTTCTTATGGGATACATGGAACTGCAGGAGTGAAAGTGGACTGCTGATTGTGGCAGAAGGGTTGGGAATCAGCAAAGATACATCACTGAATCCTTGTCCAAGTTATCATAATGAATTCCAATGCTTTGTGGACATTAAAAATAATGGATGGAAAATTGCCTCCATTCCTACAGCTAATAAGAGGAATACTTGGGACTTTGCTGTTAACAAAGACTTATTTTCCTATTCATAGAAAAACTTAAACTCGAGAGAGATTTCAGCCGATACAACTACCTTAGCCTGGGCTCTGCGATAGTCAATGGAGTAGACGATGCTGCAAACTTCAGAACAGTTAGAGTAAGTATTGGTGATCCCCCCCCCCAACTTCAGTACTGTACAATCTAAGTTTGATGCCTTCCAGCCAAATGGTGATAGAGCAGATTGTCTTGGGAAGAAGCAGGCACTTCTTTTTTTTAAGTGGAGGCTCCACCTCATTCCTTAACTCATCTGGCACTGCACTGAGGTCTTGAACTAAGCAGCAGGTAAACGAGTTGAACTGCAGTATCCCATCTAATTCTACTTCTATGAACATGTTTTATTTTACAGTACAGTCCGTGGTTTCACTTACTCATGTCAAGAAAACAAAAGCTTTCTTCTAGGCACCTGGAGGTCTTCTGGAGTGACTCTGTGATCAATGTTTGCTAGATATTGACCATAGAGTCACATTAGAGGTCCTCCAGCATATCTCCATGGCCAACCTCTGGTAGAATTATAGCATTTGCCATTATCCGCAGTTCTTGTTATCCATGTTAAGTCTGGGAACATATCCTCTGCATGTAACAGGGGTCACACTGTATTTATAAACTGAGTTTTCCAGCCTGACAGAATGATTAAGAGCTTCACTCTTACTGGCCTTAAATGCTGAAACATAATGAGTCAAGTGCATACACATTTGATAAATGAAACTGTTTTAGGAGCATTATTGTCTTTATTCAAGCTCATTATTTCTACACTCAAGTGCTACATGGAAATGATGATAGCTGTATACGTTACTGATTTTAATCTGTATAAGAAGGGTTAGGTTGTTTTCAATCCTGTTGATTATTATTCCTTGTTCATTTTTGTTTTGAAACATTATTCTGCTCATACTTTTACTGAGTATTGGAAACAGCCTTGAGAGGATACTTCATCTCTAAAGATAGCTTATAAATATTTAAAGGAAAATGATCTTCAGTAAACTTTTGTATATGAAAAAGTATTACTTCTTAAGATTAAAGAAAAGTGTTATGCTCTGCTTCAGTGGCCTGGTGGCTTAATGCAGAAATGGCTAGTACGTAATTAAAAAAAAAGACACAAATTCTAGTCTCAAGTACAATATGATTCATGAGCGCCAATGTGGTGTGATAGTTATACTACAATGTGATGTAGTACCTAGGTGGGAAGCACTGGATTTGAATTCCCCTGGGTGACTTTTGGTGTATGTTGCAATCTTTCAGTCTGTTTTTGTATGTATGATGCCCTGAAAGAGAAAAATGTAATACATGAAACTTGCCTTCCATCTTCTAGAATGCCATGCAGATTGTGGGATTCATGGACCATGAAACACAGTCAGTTTTTGAAGTTGTGGCAGCTGTCTTAAAACTGGGAAACATTGAATTCAAGCCTGAATCTCGTGTGAATGGTTTAGATGAAAGCAAAATCAAAGATAAAAATGGTAATATAAATATTATGTATTTAGTATTATAAATATTGGCTATAGATTAAGAACTGAATTTTTATAACATTAGTTTCAGTTCTAAATATACACATTATGTTAGTAGAGGAATATTTACTGAGTGTTGTCCTTCCTAAAACAAAATTCAATTTAATGTTCAGTCTAATTTTTGCTACATTGCTAAATGAAGAAATACCTGGTTATTATAACATGAGCTTGGGCTACCACAAATCTTTCCTCCTACTCTTTGAATTTTGGAGCTGTGGGCTGCTGTGTTATAATTGAATTGAATGGCTTAAACCTCATTCCTGTGCACACTGAATTAAGAGCAAAACCAGCTGAAATGAATAAAGTGAGACTTATTTCTGGGTAGCCATGCCAAGAAAAATCTTGTACGATAATTGTCTTCTTTGATCCCAGTCTCATTCATTTATGTTTGCATTAATATTGATCTATTGCACATAATTGCATTGAAAACTGTTTTTGTCAGGTGGGGTGGAGTTTTCTCTCATTATTTTAGAGTTGAATATCAGACCACTAAAACTTAGAGATGAAGCACACATTCCCATTACCATAAAGACATTTTTGAAATAACCTGTCCATGGCCTCCACCTTGACTATATTTAGACCATGTAAATGCATGACATTTATCTAGTTCTACTGTAATGTTCTGTGAGTCAGGCAGCCACCGAAGGAAGCAAGATGATTTGTAGCATTAGTGTTTCTGTCGATTATGAGCTACGTTAGAGGTGGGGAACATTTGACTACTTGGATGTTTTAGCCTACAATTTTTGTGAGCCCCACCAAGCATGACTAATGTGAAAGATTTTGGGTATTGTTATCCACAAAATCTGGAAAACCACATGTTTTCCACCCATGGATAAACTGAAGCTCAATTTCCACAAAGACTCTTCTTGGTAACCTCACTGTCCTGACCATAACATGCATTATGTTCCTCAAAATGTAGTCCTGAGACTCTTGAACCTATATGTTTAGAAAATTTTCAAGATTGTTGCTACCTTATTGATTTTAATATACTGTATATACTCATGTATAAGTCTAGAAATTTTAGTCAAAAAATTGACCCAAAAACCCGAGTCAACTTATACATGGGTCAATGTAAGTACTGCTCTTTAACTCTTATTAAAAAAGGAACCATCCCCTGGTGAAAGGCAAGAGCATAATCTGTCCTGAAAGCACTGATTCCCCCCCCCCCCCCCCCCCCCCCCCCCTCTGTCCAACCTTTAATGTGAACACAAACAGTGAGGCTTTCTGGAATTTTTTAAGTCATTTGGCACTGTTTTCCTTGTTCCATCTTTTAGATCCTTTGTTACGTGCACCTAAATTTTACCCTGGACTTATCCACAGGTTATGTCAAAATCCATAATTCTGGCCCCAAAACCTACCCTCGACTTATACATGTGGTCAACTTATAGTTGAGTATATGTGGTAAATATATAAACAAACATAATAAAACCACCTTTTTGATCTGACATTCTTTATTTCCATAGAACTCAAAGAAATATGTGAGTTGACAGGAATTGACCAGTCAGTACTGGAAAGAGCTTTCAGCTTTCGTACAGTTGAGGCCAAGCAGGAGAAAGTCTCTACAACCTTAAATGTGGCTCAGGTAACATCATATTATAATCATATGTACTATATTTGCAAATGTTATTGCAATGCATTTTTCTTTCAGTAAGCAACTTGGGAAACACTTCCTTTGTCACAGTAAACTAAATGTGGCCCCAAAAAAAGGACTTCTGTGGTTGCTCTGGAAAAATAACTTTCTTCCATTATTCCACTGTGGGAAATTTGAAAGATTGGTTTCAAGACTAGGTGGCCAACTAGGCCAAAATGAGGGTTCCTGAATCGTTTAATTAGAGTCACAATCTCTGACCTCAACATAAAGTTGCCTTCTAGAATTTATCCTTGTATCCTGAGTTAGCTTATGGGCACAGTAGTGTGCGGGTCCATTCTTTGTGATGTGTTCTCATCCTAAAGGGGATTACTTGTGAGAAAACAACTATCTTCTCAAGATAAAATCTGTGTAGTCTTTTCCACTACTTAGTGTTTTTCTTCCTGGCAAAAAGCCAGCTGTGTGGGAAGGAGCAATCATACACAGTCTCTGTGGAATGCATTCACACTATACTGGTATGGCTTCCATGTTGATGTCCCACACACCTGTATTTTGTGTTAAATGTTCTATCCAACATTTCACTGCAAGACTATAAGAGACACTTTTTTAATGAGATGGCACATAATAATGGGAAATTAGGCCATGATCATGGGCTTGAAAGTATTTGATGCAGTGGCTTGGATGAAGGTAGACAGATCTGGCTCTGAGATTGCCTGGGAACTCCATGTTAGGATGCCTTCGGTTCCATCACAGAACAAGAGTGTTACCTGTAATTAATTTCACATCTTGTCTTTCACATTTTGTGATTCCTACAAAGCACAGTTGCTTGTCTCAAAACTCAAGACAGAGGACATGCAGCTATGAATTGTTTCCATCTTATAGCTGTGTCAGAAGATGTTTAGGCAATTCTAAATGTTTCTAATTTTTGTATATCTTTTTATTAGGCTTACTACGCTCGGGATGCTTTGGCAAAGAATCTTTATAGTAGATTATTTTCCTGGCTTGTTACCAGAATCAATGAGAGCATTAAGGTAACGTTCACTGAAATTCAATCTGATATGAATGACTGAGCATGATAAATAAAACAAGTATGCTAATTAGTTTCTGGCATAGCGTTCTAAAGTTGCCAGCAACAAAAAGTGTAAATTTCACTCACATAATATGCCACTCTTTTCTGATTTTTTAAAAAAATCATTATGATGTGTTTTGGTTAATTTAAAATAACTGGACAGTATTACTGCCCCTTTCATTTACTAAACACATAAAAATATCTTTTTAAAGGCACAGTCAAAAGTAAGGAAGAAAGTAATGGGAGTTTTGGACATCTACGGCTTTGAAATATTTGAGGTAATTTCTGTTAAATGTGTTTTTAAATGAGATAAGGTGTATTTCATGTAGTTATGAAATATTAATGCATGTTACTCCTGTCCTGCATCATTGGGAACATTTTCTAGAGTGGCTGAAACTATAACTCTGAGCAGATATGTATAATAAATGTAAACAGAGTAAAATGAAAAACTTTGAATCAAATTCTATAGTATAATTATTTATTATTGATAAATAGTAATACAGTTTTATATATTCTCTCAGTTACTTCCAGAGGTGTGTACAAACATAATAAAATGCAACATTTATATATAACAGTTTAGAACATAAACTTATAAAACTAAAATAACAGAAGTAATACTTGACAGAATTAAAAAATCCAAGCGGCAAAATGTCAGGGCTTGAGATTACTGAACATCAAAGTCAGGGTGAACAAAAGAGGAGGGGGGAAGCAACAGATAAGACAGAACATTACTGTAAGTACTAAAAGTCCAAATGTCTCATACTTAACATTAAAAAGTCAAGTCATGTAACTTTTATAACCTCTTACCTACATTTCATGAGGTTGGGTGCCAAACATACAGAACAGAGAGGTCATTTTAAAAAATGAGGTGCCATTACCAAGAAGGACTTGTCCCTAGTGATTACCTGGCAAATTTAAACAGACATTCCTGCAGAAAGGCTATTTCAGGGCATAAAGAGACAAGGCAGGTGTATCTTTTTTTACCAAATTCTACAATTCTGTAAATGGGTTCGTACTAATTTCTCTATTTTTGTTGCTATATTGTCTTGATTATTCCTGACAAAAACAGGCTAGTCAGAAAATGAAGCTTAGTTATTTTTACTCTTCCCCCACATTCGTTACTTTCTCTCTGTTTTCTTCCATTCTGCATACCTTTTGATCCTCTGAAAGTTTTAATGATCATATAGTGTGCTCCGCCTACAAAGTATAATTGCCAATATAAGTATCAGACTAATATACTTCATTGAGAAATACTACGACTAGCATTTTTGTTGATTGTGGAAACGGTTGAGTGAGTGCACATGCAAGCAAGGGTGCTCTTGTATGTATGTGTGAAATGTATTATTAATTCACACAACACATTTGAGAATCAACATGGTATAGTGGTTTGCACATTGGACTAGGACACTGGAAGACAGGGTTCAAATTCCCACTCAGACATGGAAACCTACTGGGTGACTTTGGGTAAGTTACACTCTCTCAGACTTATAGGAGGCAAAGGCACCCCCTATGAACGAATCTGCCAAGAAAACCTTGTGATAGGATTGCCTTAAGTTTGCCATAACTCAAAAATTACTTGAAAGCACACAACAACAATAACACATTTGTGTTTGTTCTGGTCAGTACATATTATGGAGAAGCAAACCTGGGTTAAATACTGATTATGTGCTAAATACCTGCTGATAGTCTTGATTCTGTGATCAACGTGATGCCTATTCTACATATTTGCATCTAAACATATGAAATGGATATTAAATTATATTACACTGCTTGTTACATACAGTTAAGAATATTATGGTGAAAACTTTAAAATCTCTTTTTACTGAAATGCTACTGAAATTTACTTTTTCCATGCTTAGCTACATATTTATGAATAGGGCAATATATGTGTATAAATGGCATGACACTTCTGAGATGATACTGAGTGTTACAGACATTTGCTAAATTTAATCCGTAATAATAGTAGTAATTGCTGCTACTGTTGTTGTTGTTGTTGTTACCTTTATTTGTATTCTGCCTTTTCCCCAGAAGAACGTGGACTTCAATTGACTTGTTCAGTCATAATAGTAATTGACCAAGACATTGAAATCCAATTCATGCTAGTTAAGCTTATAAAAACCTAAGTTATTTTACTATCACTAGTTTTAAAGAGGTTTTTTGGATGATATCTTCAGTGTAATCCATAACTGAACAAGTTCAGCTGATGTCAGCATGTATATATGCAGCAGAAACTTCCACAGTTCCCTTATTGTTTCCAGGAGATGTTTATAAGATTCTTCCCCCAGCAGCTAATTATTCACTGTTGTTTGGTTAACCCATAAGCAACTGTTTGCTGCAATTTTACTTTTAAAAAATTGTAGGGTAATCCATTAATGTGTATCACAAATTAGGAAGAAAAAGATAACATTGTAGCAAAGCAGTGGCAAAGGAGGGGGGGAAATAGAACAAAGTGTAACACAGGATGGGGAGGGAGGCTTTTAAAAGAGTGACATAATTTAAGGTCTGTTCTGTGTAGGAAAAGATAGGTGCTATTTTTGTACTTTTAAGTTGCACCCAGGTTCTCAAGTAGATTTTAATACTGGTCTGACTTGAGTCTGCCTTTTGCTGTAGGTGGATACTAGTTTCATATCCAAAGATGTGCATTCACTTTTGTTTGACAGCCATTCCTTGTAGTAATCAGACCACCAAGAGAAACAAATGTGGCTTTGGCTAGGCTTTGTGGGTTTCCTTGAAGAAATAACCTGTGCTTCAAGTCTCCCCCCCCCCAATTCTTAAAACCTGGACATTTAAGTAAATTTAATCTGATATTATCTACCCACCCTCCCACACTTTTAAGTCAGGCCTGATTTAACAATTTGGACTTAGCCTTGGTTTGGTTTGAACAGATTTATGCCTGAACTTAGATCTGAACAGAAATGTGGAAATTTGAATTTTTGTCTTGCCCATTGATTTGGCTTGGGAAATAAAAATGACGTTGACTTCTTTCCTTAATGTGGAATGTTTTTTAAAGCAAGCAAACAAACAAACAAACAAACAAACAGAAAAAACAGAAACCCTTAGTCCCTGCTAATGAAAAATGAGCAGAAGCTCACCAACCTTCCCCCAAAGCACTGTGGGGAATGCTGAGATTCTTGCTCCACACTGAAAACTAGAGCTTCCATTCCACTCTCCCTATGCTGGCATTTCTATTTTATGGTTCTCTTTGGCAGCATCTTGGAGAAGAGGGCTGGATTTGTGTTTGTGAGCTGAGCTTCTAAAAAAGGTTGCAGACACAGTGGCCTATGAAGGAAGGGAAGCATTAGAGAAATAAGACACTCAGAGCCATCAATGTTTGTCTGCCTTCCCTCATCATCACTGCACTCTTCTTGAAAAAGTGTGGCATCTATTGTAGGGTACCTACAGGATTCCAGGCTACATTTATTTTACTGCCCATTACACTAAATCAGCCGAAGTGCATTTGACCTAATTGGTCTGAAGTGGTCTGATTTAACTAATAATCTGGATTTGCCTAAATTTGGGTTAGGACAGCAACTCTGACGATTTCAAGGTTGGCAAATCAGCAGTTCTAGGCCCAAGCTCAGTGGAACAGAGTGAGCTCCCATCACTAGTCCCAGCCTCTGCCAGCCTAGCAGTTCAAAAGCATGTAAAAGTGCAAGTAGATAAAGAGGTACCACTTTGGTGGGAAGGTAAACACCATCATGTGCAGTCATGCTGGCCACATGACCATGAGATTGTCTTTGACAAGGCTGACTCTTCAGTTTATTAACAGAGAAGACCACCACCCCCTACATTTGGACACAACTTGACAATCTTGTCAAAGGGGAAACCTTTACCTTTACCTTTTTAAATTTGGGTTGTATAGCCCCACTTAAAACCCATTATTCATTGGCATACTTAGGTTGCTCAATAATCTAATCCTTCATCGCCTCAGACATTTTTGAAAAGTAGTATTTGACTTTCTTACCATATGGTCACCTCATTCATTTTTTTAAAGTATTTTTATTACAAAGAATTTCCAGTATAATAAAACAACTATGGTGGATTTAAGAACAGAAAATACTATTACTAAAAGAACAGTGCTCCTGTGGTGCGCAGTGTCAAAACTCCATACTGCCAGAGCGCCCAGAAGCCAGCCCAAGAGTAGGCAACCAGGTGGTGTCAAGTCAGCTTCTGGATGGCTTCAGAGCATGCAGTATGAAAACACCACACTCTGAAGCTGCCCAGATGGCTGCACAAAGGGTGGTCAGTTTCGCCCCTAAATCTCCATATTCCTTTACTAACAATACTTCAACACCTTCCAAAGGATTTTCCCATATAATCATTAAGTCATCTGCAAATGCCCTTAACATAAAAGTGTCCATTTTACTGTTCACATCTTTAATTAGAGAATTAAAGGTCACCTCATTCTTGATATTTAATAAGCAAATTTACTAATTCCTTTTACTAGATTCAACAGTCAATCAGCAGTAGCAATTACAAATGGGTCACGTTGCCTGAGCAATTTTTAAAAAGATTTAGCTGAGACATAATTAAGCACAAATAATATCTTTGCACCTTAGACCCCAGGATGAGGAACATAAATCCCTCCAGATCTGACTAGAGTGCATCTCCCATGAACCATGAACAGCTGTACTGCACTTGCAATTTAGGTCATGTTGCTAGACCTACATTTGGGGAAGGAGGATAGCTCCAATAGTAGGTTGTTTGTGTTGTGTGCAGTTGATTGCACATTGGTACCCTGACATCTCAAGTTAAAAGCAACAGTTGGTAAAACCTTGGTTGAAACAATCAATATATGTTGGAGTGTGTGTTTTATATTCATTCTTTTTGGGGATTTGCATGTGCTGTAAGGTGTCCTGAAGGTTTCTAACAGAAAGACAGCATGACAAAATTTTAATTTATTGTATTGATTTATTTTAAACGGCTAAGGAGTGAAGTTGGCTTAGGTTACACACACATATAATACAAGAACAACATGCATATGCACAGTTGACTTTTTAACATCTCAGAATTATGCGTTGGTGTATTTCTACACATGCAGATTTTGGTTTCAAACTAACAATATATTTAATACCAACAACAACTAATGCTCTTTAAAAAGTGTTGGAATAAAAGTTCCAATGAAGTGTTCCCTGCAGGTTTGATCAAGGAGAAATGTCAGGTTAATTTGCTTCTCCCCGAGGCTATTGTGCTAGGAATATTTAGCATTATGTATTTTGTCTGTCACAAAGTCTTTCTTATTGTTATTATATATTACAGCTCCTATTATGCCCTATTTGTTTTTCATTGCAAGATGAAATGACTGCCACATCCAAAATATTTTTTATGGCTAATGTCCTCCCCAACATTTGAGTTGAGCAAGGGCAGTAGTTACTTATCATCATGATTGATTCATTGAGTGATAAACATATAAAACAGATAAAAATATATAAGAAATCAGCTGAGATTTAGTAGGTATGCTTAACATTGATATTCTGAATTTCAGCAAGGATGAGTGTGAATTGTAATATATAGATAGGAAAGAATGTGATTACAAAAAATAAAATTTATAAAATGATTAGATGAGAGTAGCAGTGCAAGAAGTCTCAAGGATGGCTAACTGATGCTAAAGTGAGCCAAGGGGTCAGTACTGTAATTTCTTGATCACAAAATGGCACTGTCATTTTAAGATACAATGTTCTTTCAGTTAAACAGACAGTGTGCTATTGGTTTTAAACAAGCAGGCTCAGAATTATTTTAAAAGGGAGCTATTCTGGAAATTCCCAAGGCCTAAAAATATATTTCTACCTTTCTCTCAATATGGTACCCAGAGTAGCTGATACGGCAGACAGACAGATAGATATTTAATGTGGGAGGGAAACATTTCAAAGAAATGTACCATTTTACTAGGGTTCAGATTGAATCATTCTTTCATGTTGTTTCCAACTTGTATGCTTCCCCCCCAAAAAAAGACAAATATCATAAAGGGGATACATTATTTAGATAACTTCAGGTGTGGAGAGGGATTTTCCCCTTTCCCCCTCTGCTGTGCCCTTTAGGACAATCCTTCCTGAGCTGGTATTTACATTAGAGAAAATCATAATTGGATGCATTTGTAGTAAACCCTCCATGTGTGACTGTTGCTTGCTTTTGTTCACAGGAGAACAGTTTTGAGCAATTCATTATTAACTACTGCAATGAGAAGTTGCAGCAAATCTTCATTGAACTTACGCTAAAGGAAGAGCAGGAAGAGTACATACGAGAGGTAACAATGCCTTGTTTCCTGTGTCTCTATTTGCTGCTTTTGGTTCTGTTGACTCCCAATATTTCAAGCCCACTGTGAAATGTTTATTCCTGTTGCTGTTTGCCTTAGTGTAGTTTTTCTTGTCATCTGTTATGACCTTGTCAGGTAGAAAACTGAGCTGTCATATTGATGCTGTCTTAATGGAACATGAATGTTAGTAGCCCTGAAACCAAATATATGGTTGAAAGGGCACAGACTAAAAGTGAAAGAGCAATTTGTACCCAAGCTGGCAGAGGTATCCTTCAGATAAGCATTTACGGAGTGGGAGATTGCATCCAAGACTGTTGTTAGGGGAATGGAGGCTTGATGGGCTATTTTGCTTCCTCTTTGTGTTTGAATGGCCTGAGCTTCTCCAGAAGAGATTCATTTATGGAAGAGGAATCACTCTTTCCCATTTTTAAATGAGGATTTTTTTACCTTTTCTTATAACACATGTTATTTTTTAAAGCACTCTAAACTGTGAAACCATAGATATTGCAACTAAATCCTGCAGTGTTATCAAATGTTAATTTGGAGGAAGAATGGAAGGAAGAGGATCATCACTGCCCCTTCTCTTCCACTCCCTACTGTTTTCTCAAACTCTTTCACTCTCCATTTAAACTAATTTCCTTCCAGCTCCAATAATTAGGCAATCTATTAGCATGCACAAGTCCAAATCAATTTAATATTTGAATATTTTGTAACTCTATTATTTTGGACATTTTGAGATATAGAATTATAACTCTGTTTAGTTCACTGAGAATTTTAGCTGCTTTTTTGGTCAGCCTAAAGCCTCAGGCTCATAAATAAGATAAATGCTCACATCATTCTAGATATTCTGTACACTTATTTAAATACTACAGTTTTCATATCCATATTTGAATTTCAGATATTTGGCACATTGCCTTTATGCTAATAGTTTGGGTCATCACTTTGATTCATAAGTTTTTCTTCAATTGCATGTTTATTGTCTCCTGATGTATCACGGTCATTGATAAAATGTTAAGAACATTTGAATACAAACTTCCCAGGGGGGGGTGGGGGAGCCAAACAATTACTGCACAGTCAACCTGACATCAGTAACAGAAAAGATTCTAGAGCAGATTATTAAACAGTCTGTAAGTACTGTTAAGAGTTATAGAAATGTACTTGCTATTGTTATATCCTTGCCAAAAAAAAAAAAAAAACTCAAAAAATGTGGGCTAGACAATGCTAGTGTTAGGTGGATCTGTAGTTGGCCGATAGACTAAAGGGTGCTCACCAATGGCTTCTCTTCATCCTCCATATAAGTAACTAGTGGGGTGCCACAGGGTTCTGTCTCAGGCCCATCTTTATCAATTACTTGAATCATGGAATAGAGGGTGTGTTTATCAGATTTGCAGATGACGCCAAATTAGGAGGAGTAGCTAATATACCCCAGAGGACAGGGTCAGAATTCAAAATGACGTTAACAGATTAGAAAATTGGGCCAAAACTAACAAAATGAATTTCAGGGGGAAATGTTAGTAGAAAAGTCTGAGATATAGGATGAGTGACCCCTGGCTTGACAACAGTACAGTAGGCCCTTGGTATCTGCAGGGGGATCCCCCCGAAGATACCAAAGTCTGCGAATTCTCAAGTCTCATTGTATTCAATGGTGGTGCAGTTGCACCACCATTAAGGACAATGGGATGTTGCCACCCTGGCCTCCCAAAGCCTGCCTTGCTTCTCTCACCATGGCAGGCAGCAGGAGGTGCCTCCTCTTCCTCCTCCTTCCTCTGCCTTTTCCTCCTCCCTTTCTTCCCTCTGCCACCTCTTCCTCCTCCTCTTCCCTCTCTGCCTCCTCCTCCTTCTTTTCCTCTTCTTCCTCTGCTGCTGTCCCCTCCATGCGGGCTTGCCATCTGCTGATGGTAAGTCTGCAGATACCAAGGGCCTACTGTACATGGAAAAGAGGAGTCTTAGTAGACCACAAGCTAAATCTGAGTCAGCAGTGTGATGCAGCAGCTAAAAAAGCCAGTATGATCCTATGATGCATCAGTAGGAACGTAGTGTCTAGAATGAGGGTAGTATAGTATCATACTATTCACTCAGGTTCTGGTTAACACAATTCAAGAGGGATATTGACAAGTTGGAGTGTGTCCAAAGGAGGACAACCAAAATAGTGAAAAATCTGGAAACAGTGCCTTGTGTGGAGTGCATTAGGGAGCTAGGTATGTTCAGCCCAGAGAAGAGAAGGTCAAGACAAGATATGATAGCCCTGTTTAAATATTTGAAGGGATGTCATATTGAGGATGGATCAAGCTTGTTTTCTGCTGCTCCAGAGAATCAGACCTAGGGTTGCCATATCCCGCCCCCCGGCGGGACAGTCCCGTTTTGGGCGGTGCCGTCCCGATCCCGGTCCGGTGCCCAAACCGGGACAGCCCCGCCCACCGCGGCCACCTCAGCCGCCGCGGCGGCTCCAAGGCCTTGCTGAGGCCTGGGAGGGCTCTCCACGGTTGGAGCTCCAGCCGCGGAGTCGCTCCCTCCTGGGCCCCAGCAAGGCCAGGGAGGAGGAGGAGGAGGCCGCTTCCCACCGCGGCGATGGCCGCGATGACAGGCGGCCCTCGCCCTCCTTCCCAGCCTGGGAGCCGGCTGAGGCTTCCTCCCAGGCCGGGAAGGAGGAGGGGGCCGTTTGCCACCGCGGCAATCGCCGCGATGACAGGCGGCCCTCGCCCTCCTTCCCGGCCTGGGAGCCGGCCGAGGCTTCCTCCCAGGCTGGGAAGGAGGAGGGGACAAGGTTTAAAAATGTAGGACCCTTTTTTTTTAATTTCCTGTCTAGGAAATTAAAAAAAAAAAGGTCCTACATTTTTAAACCTTTTCCCACATTTGTCCCGGTTTTCAGTTCACCAACTATGGCAACCCTAATCAGACCCAGAGTGATGGATTTAAACAAAAAGAAAAGAGATTCCACCTGAACTTTAGGCATAGACTTCTAGCAGTAAGAGCTGTTCGGTAGTAGAATATATTGCCTCAAAAAGTGGTGGCCATGTGTCGGGGGTGCTTTGATTGTGAGTTCCTGCATGGCAGAATGGGGTTGGACTGGATGGCCCTTAGGGTCTTTTCCAACCCTATGATTCTATGATTCTCTGCCATAGCAGATCAATCTGTGGAATACCACAAATGGCAATTATGACAACAGTTTGTACTGTTCCTAGACCAGGCAGGCAAGACAAGCCTATGTATGTGGCTGGGTGAACATTCAGGCTATTGCTACAGTGCTTGCTTATTGAGAATTAATATTACTTATGGATATATACACACACATGCATATAGACATACACTGCATGAACTGACAGGAAATGTGGAGACATCTGTTTGAGAAATCATTCTGTTTTTTGGTATGAGACGCCATAATACTGTATTCAAAAAGCTCTGGCTATACCTTACTGCTTTCCCCCATGGTGCTATTTCCTGATTCCTAGTTTAGTTGCAAATGAACATCAAAATTATGGGAGGGCAGGAAAGGAAAGCTGGGTATTTATTGTATTATTCACTGAAATGGCACTATTTGTTTCTTAAGATTTGATTTCTAAGACATTTTTTTTTTTTTTTTGCAAAGGTTAACTGATGAGCCTGGTTGGAAGTTTCTCTTAATGTTTCATTTAAATTTAGCATTTTTCCTCTTGAAGATGAGATTTAAAATGAGAAAAAAATTCTGGGCTTCTTGAGGCGAAATTGTCATTTCCTTCTAAACACTCCAAGATGCACAAAGCGTTTATTGACCTTAGGCTTTGCACTAAAAGGATTTGGCTCTTTTCCAGTTAAGTGCATGGGAAATTGACACAGATTGGGGGACTGGAATGGAAAGCAAATCTGGCAGTCATTCAAGGACACTTATTTTGCTCCAGCATCATTAATAGGCCTGTATTTTGGGCAAAATGCTTAGGTCCTTAAAGCCTCAAATAATAATAGTGATGGGGAGTACGGGTACAAACCAAAATCCCAAACAAAGAAATAAACCAATCCTTCCTCTTAATTGGAATTATATATTCCCCCCTTCTACTCTCTCATCCATCCAGCCTTTAGTATGAGCACAAACAGTTATGCTTGCTGGAATTATCCATTGGTATTGTTTTCCTATGCTTCATCCTTTAGATACTTGATTACATGCCCCTAAGTTTTGCCTTTGACTTACCTACAGACTACATCAAAATCCATAATTTCGGCCCCAAAACCTGATCTTGACTTACATGTGAGGTCAATTTATAGTTGAGTATACTGTATATGGTAACCTGGGATTGTGAGGTGAAAAGTGTCATGAATACATGCACTCTCTTAAACTATAAGGGTGTCTTTATTAAGGCTTAGGGACAATAGTGCATCACATTTGGCGGTCACCTGGTTAAGGAAGACTGATTTAATGATGTGTACTTGGTGAGTCCCCAGTTGTAGACTTCAGTGAAGAAATGGCACAGATACATTAAAACATTCCACCAAATATGACTCCAGCTGGGACTGCTGGTGTTCTACAGTTTTTTTAAAGAAGGAAAACAATTGAATGCCTAATATTTAGTTGGCCTTAAGCTGGAAGCTCATGGGAATCATGGGGGGAAATAGTAAAAAAATAATGTTCCTAATACTTTTTGGAGGGGTTTCTTCAAGTGAAGAGGGGGAAATAACACAGTGGTGAGGGAACAGATTATTTACAGATTTTTTTGTGACTGCAAGAAGACATGGAGAAATGTGTAGAGAGAGGATTCACACTATCAAAGGCAGCGTGTTGCTCCCAGAGACTTAAAAGATCCTGACTGAACATGCAGGAGCATAATTCACCACCTCTTGTCTAGCTGTGGTAACTTGCTCCTCCGCTTTCTCCAGGGCTGCACAGCTATTCTTCCACCCTCTCTGGGACTGCACGGCTGCTGCTCAGCCCTTTCCAGGAGCTGTGAGGCTTCTCCTCAGCCCTCTCCAGGGCCACACACATGCTCTCCCCTGGTGGCAGAGTGGCTGCTCCCTGAGGCTGTGCAGGGGCATGCCCAGCCACGAATGCACACTCCTGCATGCCCCAGAAGTCCACCAAATGTCTCCCCACCAGTGGCCGCATAGGGTGACACCAATTTTAGGGATGCCACAAACTGCTGCTTCTGCTGCTATTTTTATTATTTAGGACTGAGTCCAAAATTGTCTGCATTTCACCACTATATTGGAAGGCATAAAATAGAACAGCCACTTTGGTGATGGGAGATGAGCGCAGTTAGATTCCTGTCATGAAAGGACTCATTGACCCAGTTCAGTTGCCAGAATAAGCCAAGGTTCTGTAGCAACCCAAGGATGTCTTTCACGATCAGTATGCTGATGCATGATTTTTGGATTGCTCTAAGTAGAAGTAGCTAAGTAAACCATTGACCTTCAGTCCTTCATTTCCTTATTGCAATGTGATCTCAAATCCAGCATTCAGCATTATCTCCCTTTCTCAAAAAGCCAGAGAAATAATATATTGATTATTATGAGTGTGTTTCTCTGGTTTATTGAGGAGAGAGACAAGCTTAAATGCTGTATTCTCCTGGATTGGATGTCATAAATTACAGATGGAGAGCCCATTGTTTGTTTAATTTCTCCCACTTCCAGCAGGACAGGAGCCATGTCCTAGGCTGTTTCAGTACCTTTAGAATTCTGTCTCGCCACATTTGAATACACATTCTGCTTTGAGTTTGTAGTGAATAGTGATGATAGGCCACATGGAGAAGGCCTGCTGTTACCATTAGTGCAGCAAAATAGGCACACAGGCGCTGATTTAATCTGAAAACTTTAAGTTGTAATGTCTTTGATGCCTTTCCTTGCAAATGACTTCCTCAAAAGCATTTTATTTAATAGTAATTGAAGGCTGCAGTACTATTGACACTTGGAGGTTGAATTAAGTATAACTTAATTCCGATTCACATCTCATTCACACTTGCACGGAATCAATTTATTGAAAAAGATGCAGTAAAAAATCAGTATCAAAAAGACATGTGTTAAATGGGTCTAGTGCATGGCCCCTCTCTCCAAACCATTTCAGTGATTTGGTGCAAGTGCAAACCAGAGTCATTTAAACCGCTTCAAACTGGTTTACAAACTGCTTTAAAACGTAGTGGAAATGAGGCCAAGAAAAACCATATTTGCAAGTAATCCTGTTGGTTTATGTTTATGTTGCCAAATAATAATACAGATTTATTTACTTCAGTCATTATTTCTTTCCTCATTTTCTGTATATTGTTTTTATAGGGCATTGAGTGGACCCATATTGAATACTTCAACAATGCTATAATCTGTGACCTCATAGAAAATGTAAGTCATAATGAAAACACACAAAATTTGTAACTTTTGCATTTTTTAATTCTGCTGATACTTAAGCAGTTTTCAGGTATAAAGGAATTATTGTGATTGAATGTAATATTAGTTTAATTTTTCTTCTTGGGAAATGTACCATAGAGTAAAACTTATAATGTCTTACAAAGCATACACTCTTTGCTTGACCAGTAGAAATATTGTGACTGTATATAATATTTGTTTATTATTTTTTTTCTGGGGGAATGTACCATAGAACAAAACTGCTAGTGCCATACTAAACATATACACTTAATAGATAATGTCCCTGTGAAAGGGAATTCATGAAAGGCTTTTTAAAAGAAGTTATCTCAGCAGTTCTGTTCTCCAATACATAAGATAATAGTAGATGGAAATATTGCTTTGTTTCAATTTATGTTTCAAGTGCTGTTGTGGACAATACTGTAATTCCTATTCTCTGTCTATATGTTTAGTGTCCCATTAGTTTAGAGATGGACATCTTTGTGTTGTTGTGATCACAGTATTGACCCCCTTGTGACCTACACTAGTTACATACCCACTAAAAATGCTTCCCCCTGCACACACCACAAGTGACAGAAAGGTCTACACTGGGGGGGGGGATGGAACATCTCCTCACTTTAAAGAAAGCCTTGAACCATACTTTCGAGGAGAATCACTGCTTCCGGAGGTGCCAAGAATGGCAATTCTAATTTGCTGTGTTTTTAAATGTTTGGTCTGCAAGGAACATAGGCCCACAAAAATTGAATGGTGGTGTGAGTTAGTTCCTTGGCAACAGTCTGAAATGGTCAGTGACATGTATGAGTGTGTGTGTGTGTGTGAGAGAGAGAGAGAGAGAGAAAGAGAGGGAGAGCGGTGGGGAAGGGGAGATAATGCTTTCTTCTCTCAGCTTTTTAAATCAAAGGTGAACTTTGCGTTGCAAGTTGACATCACAATGAAAGTTTGTGGGGAAGATGAGTGAAAGGAATTTGTCTGACCATATTACAAATTGTGGGGAGGCTTTGAATACCTAGCACAAATTGCATTGTTTTCAACTATAGGGGCCGGGAAGAGGTCAGCAGGAGGAAGTAGGATGAAAGGCTCTTACTGAATAGACAGACCAAATGTCCCAAGCAGCTACTGAGCAGCAACAGTAGTGAAAGGTGACAGTGCCAGAGGATCTCATAGAGACAACAGCAGTGGCACCATATATAACACCTGTTAGTACTGTACAGAAGGAGGCATGGCACCCGCCCCCCATCATCATTTGAAGATTTTACCAGGGAAACCCTATAATGAGACAATCCATAATGAAACAAGAAAAAAATTGAATATTCACAGTGAACTACTAAGGTAGAGCAGATGACAACTTGTTGTAATGAGGGGGCTAATGACACAAGTGACCTCAAGCTAAAATGCAGACCAGCTGTCAAAATAAACAAGTCTGAAGTTGCACAACCCATGTTAAAGGGACATGGAATGTGAGAAATATAAACCAAAGGAAGCTAGACACAGTAAAACAAGACGTGTGATATATAAACATTGCAATTTTAGGAGTGAACAAGTTAAAATGGATAAGAATGGCCATTTTGGGTCAGATAATTACATTTTACTCAGGAAATGAAAATCTATAAAGAAACAGAGTGGCATTTATAATAAGAAGAAATATAGCAAAAAGAAGGTCAAAGGATATAATGTAAAGTCTGAGTGAATCATATCAATAAGGAAAAACTCATTAATATGAACATATTCAAAGTACATGCTCCAAACACAGAGGCAAAAGAAGATGAAATTGAGAAATTTTATGTGGGAGTCCAAGAAGCCTCCACACAAAAATAGGACCTCTTGCTATTCATAGGTAACTGGAACACAAAAATTGGAAATGGAGCAGAATCAAATAATGTAGGAAAATTTAACCTGGATCAATAAATGAAGCAGGAAAAAGACTGACTGAATTCTGTGAGGCCAACAATTTGTTCATTGCAAACACATCTTTCAACCAACCCAAGAACTGACTGTATACATGGACATTACCTGATGGCCTAGATAGAAATAAAATAGGCTACATCACTGGAAGCAGAAGATGGAAAAGCGCCAGTCTCCCTACAAAAATAAGACCAGGAACAGATTGTGGCCCAGACTATGAACTGCTAATAGCAAAAGTTAGAGTAAACCTAAGAAGAAGACGAAACCAACCATCATGCTTAAGTACAACCTGAAGAACATCACAAAAGAATTTAAAGACAAAGTGGAAAACAGATTTGCACTATTAATCCTAATTGACCAGGAGCCAGAAGAACTCTGGACTGAAGCCAGGGGCACTGTAAGAGAGAAAAGACAGTATCTGTAGCCAAAAAGAAAGAGAAGCCTCAGTGGTTGACAGCTGAAACTCTTCAAGCAGACATAGACCAATGTGAAACAAAAGGAAAAGATGACAGAAATAGAACCAGAACCCTGAGTGCAAATGCTGAATGACTTGTGTGCAGGGATAAAGAAAACTACTATAATAACCAATGCAGTGAAACAGAAGATAACAATAAAAAAAGAAAGGACAAGAGACCTCTTCAGCTACTTTCAAGAAATAAAGGAAAAATTAAGCCATGAGTGGGGAGTTCTGTGACCAGCAGATGAACATATTACATAATTAAGAAGAAATAACTAGATGGTGGAAACAATACATGGACAAATTATATAAAAGGGATGAAAGAATGGCCAAGCATGGATTCTGCCTCTGATTTTCCATTGTCCTAGTCCAATACTACTATGCCACATTGGCTCTTGGGGCAAAGGTATCAATTTCCATAATTTAATCTTATTAGTATTGAAGAGCTGGCCCTTGGGCTGCTCCCTCCTCCCTCATCTCACTGAGACTGGAAGCATTATCTCAAGTGCAAACCCGATGTTCCTTTTGTGTAAAAGGTCCCTTCTTATCATGTAATTTGAGATCTGTATGCAACAAGACCTGGAGGCAGGGAGAAACTGAGAGTGAGTTGATTTAATTTTTCCCTCAACTTCAAGCTCGGTTCAGCTTTCAAAAGCCTGTACCCCAGCAATTTATGATTTCATTGATTTCATTGCTCATCTTAAGAGTACACCAGAATTCTCTCTGAATATTTCCATGAAACCTATTAGCTTGACGTGCTAGTATGCTAGTAGTAGTCAAATTGACACCTCTTTGTAAGCAGATATTGTCTGACAGGCATCAGCTATGTGCTGAACTTTAGGTGTCCTGTTTGATCACTCAAAGCTCTTTCTTCTTGAAATGTTCTGTCAGTATTGTGAGTAGTCACGTTATGAAACTCTGAGTCATGATAAGAAAGATATTCACCAAGTGTTCTGAATATATGTGGAAAATGGCTGTTAAAATGAACTGTGGGAGAATGGCAGCCACCATTTTCATCTCCCTTCAGCATTGTTGAGATGCATAGTATTGGGGAATTCCTTGGTCTTGCATGAGAAATTAAGACCCACTAGTTTCCCAAAAGGCCTGCAGTTGGTGGAGCTGAAAACAAACATCACTCATGTATTAAGATCAATGTAACTGCCTGAATTTTTGGATTTTCCTTGCAGTCATGGCTAAAATCGTCTTCATGATCTTCCACTATATTATTGAATCCTTCTAGCCCAGTGCTGCCCATTTTGACTGGCAGCAACCTTCTAGAGTCTGAAGCTGGGTTGTTTCCATCATTGTCCAACTAGAGATGTCAGGCATTGAACCTGGAATGTTCTCCATGCAAAGCACAGGGCTCAGCCACTTAGTTGGCGCCTCTTCATTCCTCCTCTTGGTGTCTGAAGGAGCCTGCTGGCTGTTAGGCAAAGTTGTGCCCACTCTGAGTCAGCCCTTGGAGGGAAGTGTGGTTGCAAATAAAATGATGGATTGATTGAGGAATCAGCAGTTTTCCTTTGACAGTTGGCAAAATTGAGAAAGAGGAGAGATTCCAGTCTGCTAATCTGCTGTTGCCAGGTGCCACTTTTTCACTGAGAGGATATTTCCCTTTTTTGTCATTTGTAGGGAAGGCACTTGGTGGTAGGGGTTTATCACGATGGGGAAAAGTCTAATTGTCTCTTCCTTTCCATTCTTTCTTACAGTGATCTTTCAGCCAGTGACAGACAGATTCTTTCTCAGACACTTGCAACATCAGTCTAAAGACTGTGGTTGAGGGATAAAAAGTTCTTAGGAATTTCTAAATGGAAAACTTTTAAAATGTCTTCTGAAATGGTGGGTGGGTGGGGAGAACTTCCAGTAGCCAAACTTTGGTTGGGGTGTGTGTGTGTTTTGGCCCCATACAGACTGCCAAAATAAAACTGCTTCAGGTCACTTTGGATGTATGCTACTTAAATGACACATGTGTCCTAAGAGTCTGGAAGCTGCGTCAAAGCTGCGCTCCAGTCCTTAGGACTTGATCGTGGCTTTGGCGCGACTTTCAGACTCTTAGGACGCATGCATCATTTAAAGAGCATACCTCCAAAGTGACCTGAAGCAGCTTTATTTTGGCCTGTCTGTATGGGGCATTTTGTTTCATAAAATAAGATGTGTGCCTTGATTTAGAGGGGAATGCATTTCCCAGAGGCTTGCAGAAACATATGTCCCCCTAAACGCAGACATAATTGTTGTTTTCATAATTGCATCACCAAAATTTAGTGGTAGTTGTTGGGGTGAGTGTGTGAGGGCCATATAGACCACGTATCAACCTTATGTCATCCACTGCTGTGATATCTCTGCATGCTGACTCAGATAAATTTGACCAAAGTATATGTTTTGTAACACAGTGGGAACTCTGGTTTTCAACTCCTTTTGATCTGCACTGTTTCCAGGCTAGGGTTTTACTATGTTCAAATTTGACCCAGTTTTTCAGTGTTTTACTGTGAACTGTTAAGGGATATATATGATACGCCTAAATAATGAAATGAAGCTTTTTGTTACATGGAAGAACCAGAATGGAATTCTTGCTATGCTTGATGAAGAATGCCTAAGGCCAGGGGCTGTTACTGATGAGACATTCCTAGAGAAGCTGAACCAGGTCTGTGCTACTCACCAGCACTTTGAAAGCAGGATGAGCAAATGTGCACGTTTTTTGAATGATACTTCTCTGCCGCATAGTTGCTTCAGAATTCAACATTATGCTGGCAAGGTAAATACATTTTTGTTGTTTGTCCACATTGCTGACATTCTAACTTGACATAATTAAAACATAATTTTGACCTTCTATGGAAAGATATAAGCCAAATATGTATGCACAGAAGAGAACCACAAGCACCATAGCTTTTCTTCCATGTTTTTCAGTACACCTCTTCCACAGCTGAAGAGACAAGTCAGGCTAGTGTAAAGTCACTTCCCAATGTGTTTATGGTTCAAAGTTTGGGGCTAAATTCTGAACATACAAAAGGAGCATTTAGGCAATGTGAATGAATTGTTCTTGGTGGCTGTTCCTCCACTGAGCCCCCAATTGATTATCTCTTGTTTATTGAGACTCTTGGTCTGCCCTTTTAGGTGATGTACCAGGTAGAAGGATTTGTTGACAAGAATAATGACCTGCTTTACCGTGATCTGTCCCAAGCCATGTGGAAGGCCAACCACTCCCTCATTAAAGTCTTATTCCCAGAAGGAAACCCTGCCAAGATTAATTTAAAGAGGCCCCCAACAGCAGGTTCACAATTCAAGGCTTCTGTGGCAACCTTGATGAAGAACCTGCAAACAAAAAATCCCAATTACATCAGGTAAAGTTCAAAGAATTAAAACAATTACTTTGAAAGTGGTTATTCTTAATATATTCAAAGCAGAACAATCAAGAAATTCAAAGGACGCCATTGAAAAAAAGAGGAAGCATTTTTATTTGATCATAGACAACCACTTAAAAAAAATGAAATAGTGGATTTATGGATTTACATATATGGATGCAATGTGACGATGAATTATTGTTAAACAAAGGAATGTACTTAATGATGGGAATATATGTACTAAGCCCAAGTAGAAGAATTTAGTCAACTGTCACATATTTAAATTATTTTTAAATAATATTTTAGTTTGTTTTTAAAGCAATGTATGGTTTTAAATGTATTTCTCCATTCTGCATCACCTCAGGAGTCTGGCAGAAAGAAAGGTTGTACATTAATCTATTAAATAAATAAATGCATAAATTAATATAAATTGAATTTATAACTGTTAATTTGAACAAGTCACCTTTTCCCCACTACTTTCTCATCAGGGGATACGTCTGGCACCAGCAGAGGCAAAGTCTGGATCCATACCATGGCACTCTTTATTTTTCAGATTTTGTAAAATATTGCTTTAAAACTGATTAGAAAAATCCTTTCATGTTGCCTAAAGATATGGCTGTATAAGTTTGTAAACATATGTTCTCTTGTTTGCAGGTGCATTAAGCCAAATGATAAAAAAGCAGCCCACATTTTCAATGAAGCACTAGTTTGTCATCAGGTTCATTATTTGGGTTTGCTAGAAAATGTCCGTGTTAGAAGGGCAGGATATGCATTCAGGCAACTGTATGAGCCTTGTCTAGAAAGATATAAAATGCTTTGTAAACAGACGTGGCCACAATGGAGAGGCCCTGCCAGGTAAGAGTTCAATTATTTATTCGAATCATACCCTTCTTTTCTCCCAGCAAAGGACCCAGTACTATGTCACTCAACCATGGTTAAGGGCAAAAGTGAGTAATTTATTTTTTGTCAGAGACAGAAAAGAGATGCATACTCCAAGCCACATTACATAATTCACAGTTTAGCAATTGTTAATGTTACATGTCTGTTTACCCAGGGAGAACCAGTTTTAAGAATTGACGTATGCATAGACCATTGCTAATCCATCTTTTTTGCCCTTCCTGGACTGTATGCTATGGAGACTTGATTATGGCATCATTGTTCCAGATAAAAAGCAATAATTTTGCATGCTGCTACAAAGGTTCCTAATATTAGTTGAAAGAAGTATGCAAAATTGGGGTCTCTGCTATACACTATTCAGATAATTTGTTTACATGTGAATGTGGCATAATCTGGGCAGGACAAGGAAAGTATTTAGCCAGGTACAAAGCAGTCATGAGGTCATTTGATGTTCCCAATTTAAACACCATGTCCATATTTACACCTGGAATATGATAGAAGAGGTGCAAAGATTGGACAAATACTGACTAAAAAGGTGGTCTGCTATGCTTATCTTAGTCTCTCTCACTTTTCAGACTAAATTATTTGAAAGTGTTCAGAATCTTTGCCAAGTTTTCCAATTTGAAATTAGAAATCTATTTTGTCCTATGAATATAGTTGGCCCTTTGTATCCATGGGGGTTCCGTTCCAGACCCCACCCCCCATGGATGACAAATTCTGCAGGTCCTCAAGTCCCATTCTCTTCAATGGCTGTGTGATGTGCATGTGACTGCTTTGGCACAGCCGCATGTATGCGTCACAATTGAAAATGGGGCAGGATAATTCACGGCTGCTCCAGTTTACAGATGAGAAGACTACGGATGGGAAGAGCTGACTGTATTTACATCCTGTTCAGCGCTGTACATGTTACTGAAATTAGGGATAGGTAAATCACTAATTTTCTGAACGATTTTAAATTTGTCTTGCATTTTTGCAAGTTTTTAGTCATGGTTATGTTCCATTTCTGCATTTAGGTGTAAATTATCAAAAATCAACATTAAATACATATATGGTGACATTTAAAAATATTTAAATTGCTTAGAAACTACTTCACAGCCTTTGGAGTACTTTCAAATTTAAGCTCAGATTTGTACAACAACGTGAGATGTACAGATAATGATATTTCATTTATCAATCATAAATGCTGAATTCAAAAAAATTCAGAAGAGAAGAAGAGAAGAGGTGTGAGAATGAATGAACTGTTGAAAGAAATCAAAGATAAAGAATCAAAGCTTAAAAAGTGTCCAAAGAAAAAAGAATTGATGGAAGAAATACAGATATTGCAAAAACAAATTTCAATTATATTAGTTGAAGAAATGGAGAAAAAGCTTAGATATACAAAACAAAAATATTTTGAATTTTCAAATAAACCTGGAAAGCTGCTTGCTTGGAAGTTAAGAAAAAGGGTAGAAAAGAGAACGATGGAAAATTAAAAGAAGAAAAAAATCTTCACAGAACACAATCAAATAAGAAAATATTTCTTGGTTATTACAAAAACTAGTTGCTCAAAGCTCAACAAATATGAGGAAATTAAGAATTTTAGAAAAGCAAAGATAGATCAAATTACAGAAGAACAAAAAATGAGCTAAATAAACTTTTACCATACAGAAACAAACAGAAGCAATTAGGAACAAAATCCGGGAAAGCTCCCGGACCAGACGGCTCCCTGCTAGCTATTATAAAAATTCGAATCATAATTGCCCCACCATCTCCAGGCAACAATGAAGAAATTTTGAAGGGAGGAACCCAGATTCATGGAAACTATCTTTTATAACCTGAACCTAAAGAGGATAAAGAAATTCTGAAACAACAAATTTTAGACCTATAGCACTCTTAAACAATGATTTAGAAGATATTTGCAACGATAATGGCTGAAAGATACAAAAAGATATTAAAGATTGGTTAAATAAAGATCAACTGGATTTCTTCCCAATAGGCACTTAAAAGAAAATATTAGACATAATCAACATTATTGATATTTGGAAAAAAGACCTGAATCAAAAGCAGCGCTAATTCCTCGACTCCGAGAAGGCATTTGAAATGTAAATTGGACCTTTATGTTGAATGTTTCTACAGAAAATGAACTTAGGCAATAATTTTATTAACTGGGTATCGGCACTTATCAAATTCAAAAGGCAAGAATCTTAATAACGGTGACCAACAGAACATGTAAATAGATTCGAAGGCACGAGACAGGTTGTGCCCCCTCTCTCCATTGCTAATACATTACAGTTGCTGAAGTGCTGAACAATATGATTAGAGGAGAAGAAGAACATAACAGGAATAAGACTCATAAAACAACGAATATAAAGTAAAGTCTACGCGACGAATATGTTATCACTTTAACAGACCCGCAGAATGTACTAGATCAATTACGCAAACGATAGAATAAATGGTAGATTAGCTGGTTTAAAAATCAACGAGAAAAAACAAGATGTAGTAATAATATGACGAAAAAACGAAAAACAACACTTGGCCCAAATTTCAAAGTTGTAATCCATAAAAAAGTTAAGTATTAGGGATCACATTAACAACGAAAAATTCGATTTATACAAAATAATTATGAAACAACATGGAAAGAAATAAAGCAAGACTTACAAAGAGGGCCAAATTGATCTTCCTGGATTGGTAGAATATCAACAGTAAAAAGAATGTTCATCCAAATTGCTATTTCTATTTCAAAACCTCCACTTATAGTAGACAACGACAACCTTTCCAAACCATGGGGAACAAGATTTAACAGCGTTCATTTGGAATAGGAAAAAAACCACGGATCAGATTGAAAGTAATACAGGACACAAAGAACAGGCGGTCTTACATTTTCCAAATTTAAATTTTATGTATGCCTGTCTAGATTGGATAAGTGATTGGATAAAACTTAAAGAAAAAATTACTACATTGGAAGGATATGGACTAACACATGGCTGGCATGCATATTTAATATATGATAACTTAAGTCAACAAAGAATTAAAATCATTTTGTCAGAAGATCTTTGATTCGTATTTGGCTTAAATACAAAACCGTTTAAAACACCAAAAATACCGGATGGACCTCCGTGAATGAAGCCTTCTATAGACAGAAAGAATGATAAAAAACAAAAAAAGAAAGGATAACATATATGGACCTATTGTTAAGTAAAAGGTGGACACAGATTAAAACTCCAAAGAAATTAACAAGAGGTATAACACATTGGTTCTGTACAGACAAATTAATGAGAGATATAATTGGACGAAAAAACAAGTCAAATTGAGATAGAAGAAACAGAGGTGGAAAAGCTTCTTATCAGGAAACTCACATCGTGTCTCAAAGCTTTACAAATTAATTTAAAACTAGAGATGGAAAGAAACAATTAAACAATACATGATCAGTTGGGCACAAAATATCGGGAAGCCAATCCAATTAGAAGAATGGGAAAAGAATTGGAATAGAGAATAAAACATGACGCTTATGTTGTACGACATAAAAGAATCATATTACAAAATACAATACGATGATGGTACCTAACACCGGAAAAATAGCAAAAATATATAAGCAACTAAACAGACACCTGTTTGAATTGTCAAAAACATAAGGTACAATGAAACACATGTGGTGGGATTGTCGCAGCAGCAAAAACTTTTGGTCAATCATACCATGAAGAAATGCAAAAAAACATCATAAATATGACGATTCCAGTTGTAAACCAATGTTATTTTTATTATTAGGCATGACAAATAAGGAATTGGAAAATACGCAGAAACATAATATTCTATTATCTCGACAGCTCGGACAGTATACCAAAAAATGGAAAAATAAGGCCGAACCCACAAAGGAAGAATGGATTAAAAAGATATATGAATCAATGGAAATGGACAAACTGACAATATTATTGAGAGATGGTAGTGAAGAACAATTTCATAAGGACTGGTCGCTAGTGATAAAATATCTATCTAGAGAAAAAGGACACTATGGTACAATGGTTTTTAATTTCTAAAATTATCCTATAAATATGGAAATGTATTCATTGTTACACTATCAAGTAAGGGAAATATAATTATATAAACTAAGTGAATATTATATGCTATAAATCTAAGTCTAGGGGAGTGAGTTAATAGATATGGAATTAATGTAGAAATATTACAGTAATCAATAACACAAAGGGAAAACAGAGGTTGGAGGGGAAAAAGGGATAATCAGAAAGTCAATGTTGTTGTTAAATAAGGACAACGGAATTAAGATATCCGAAGTAAAGGAGAGGAAGTACATTTTAGTTTAAATGTGTATATATAATGTAAGTAAGTGTATTTATGTGTGTGAGTGTTAGAGATGTTGTCGAAATGTTGTTGTTTCTTTTCCTTTATGTGTGTATTTTTTTTCTTCCTTTTTTTAATTAAAAAAATAATAATAATAAAAAAAATAAATGCTGAATTCCTAAAGCATTCCTAATTCAAACAGAATATACTTTCACTGTTTGGAAAATTTCACAATCTGGATGGAATTATTTTAACTCTATATCACTTATAGATCAGAGGTGTTGACTTCTATTAATCTGCTTATCATCATCACATCTGGAATGTCAGATTTTGTAAACAGAATGGGTGACTTATTGGCTTTTTTGTTTTTGTAAAGACAGCATCTGTGATAATGAGTAATAGTAATATGCTCATGGCAAATGAAGCATAAGTAAAGAATTGCTGGTTTTATGGTATGTGTAATAGCTTCCATTTTTGTTTGTTTTATAGAGCTGGTGTAGAAGTACTATTTGGTCAGTTAGAAATCCCTGAAGAAGAATTTTCTCTGGGTAGATCAAAAATCTTCATCCGCAATCCAAGAACAGTATGTCAACTAATGTTCCTCAATTAACATGAAAACAGCTTCAATACCGATTTGTCCTCTTCTTTGTTTTTGTTTTTGTAAAATTCCAGAGTTTTATTCTGACCTAAAAGGACAGTTTAGGCTGCTTGGAGAATGGTCAATTTTTTCTAGATTTGGAGAAACACATGAGGGTAGTTAATTAAAGCAAAAGCATTTTTTCTTGTCACAGTGGCACACATTTAGCACACATTTCTCAAAATATTACTTGTGTGCACCTGAACTGCAGACGAGAAAATAAACCTGTTAGCCTACATTAAAGTTAGGGGCTGTGCAGATGGTCACAAAGGGGTGGCGAGGTGCAGCCCCTTTCTGCCCTAGATGGAGGCCACAACAACCAAATGTTGCAGCCTCCAGGAGCCTAAAAAGAACCCACTCCTGATGGGTTCTTTTTAGGCTGTTCGTGGGGCACCATTGGCACACTCACGTGCCATGATGACATGCGCATGGCACAATGTTGTTTGGGCTCTGCACCACACGGACATCATCATTGTATGCCCCGTCTGTATGGGAACACAGCAAGATGGTGCCCAGGGTGCGCAGTAGGGTTGCTAAGTGTGTAAACGCTCAGCCCCCGCACACCCCTAGTTCAGGCCCACACCGATGCAAAGCACCTGTCTGTTTAGCCCCTTATATTTTGGCCTTCCTCCTCATGGCCTAGGATGACTCTTAGGCTTTGTTTGCTGAAGTTGGCAGATATAGAGTAGACCATTTTGGATTGCAGGCAGAGAATCTTTCCTCATTTAAAAGTTCCTGAGGGCAACAAACAGAAAAAAATCTAGCATGTTCATTCAAGTCTAGCCTGCTCCCTGTTGCACTGTTTTTTCTATTGTAATGTATATTTCTACATGGAAGCATTAAAAATGTGACACCACCACACACACCTTTACTCTGAAATGGTATGGTCCATTTTACCACTTCAGATCTCAATAAATTGCATCAATAAACCCAGTCTAAAGTAATTTAAATAGAGTGTGTGGGGGTGTGTGAGGATGTCATTTCCAAACTGCCTGCTGAGCATCATAGTAGAGTTAGAGGTCTGAAATTAACCATATCCAGGGTTCAGTTATTAACCTCACACTACTCTTCTTTGCTAAGGAAGGCACTAATATGGTAATTTTAAAGTTAACATTAAATTGTTCTCCTTTCCCCTGCTGCATCTTGCGTAGCTCTTCAAATTGGAAGACCTTAGAAAACAGCGCCTTGAGGACTTGGCTACACTAATTCAGAAGATCTACAGAGGCTGGAAGTGCCGCACACATTTCCTTCTCATGAAGAAGAGCCAGGTTGTTGTGGCTGCCTGGTATAGGAGATATGCTGTAAGAAAGGCTTTTATCCTGACTCTTCCTAAATGTACAGTAGAGTTAACAATACATTATAAACTATAAACAACTGCAGAGTAACACCCATTATTAAATAAAACACCCAAACTTTAAAAATTATCAATAACTCAAGTCTGTACACCTCTTGATAACTAAGCTTTCATGGTAGTTGCTTAAGTATTCTGATTAAGATTTGGAATATTCTACCTATGATTCTATGTATCTCTTAGTGATCAGAAATAGCACTTTGAATTGGAAATGCTTCAGAAACAGTATCACAGTCCTTGAAAAAAATTTAAGAATGACCATGATTTGTTGCTTTAAGAAAATCTTGGCTATGTTGTGGTTTTACCATGGTTTCTTCCTGATCTGTGGATGTGGGGAGCCATCCACTTATCATGTGAGCAGAAAGCCTTGGAGTGGCAAGGGAACTTTCTTTACTGTTATTTGCTTATGGCAGCTACAAACACAAGCACTGCATGCATCACCTGCAAACTAGCTTCAAACCATGATTTCACATGTGGTCAATTATTTAATCATGCCTTAGTTTATTCAGGCACAATACCTCATCATGTCTAAGTTCATAAGTCTTGAAGCATGTGTGTAGTGTGTTTTCAAGCAGTTACCACAAGAAGATGGGAGATAATAATAATAATTTTCCTCTTGTATAAAGCCATAGTACACATCACAATAGAATTGTTGTAAAGAAGAGTAGTATTTATATATGCAGCTCCCTCTCCTCCATTTCATCCACTTAGAGATGCATTAACACACATTATTTTTGCATCACATGTCTGTTTTCTTCTCAGTGATCCTTTTGACCCATTACTTAGTAACTGATGTGTTCAGTGTTCCAGTTTTTTAAAATCCTGAATCACTTTTCAATGTTTTTAATTTTTAATGCAGCAACAAAAGAAGTACCAACTAACCAAGAGTTCTGCTATCATAGTACAATCTTACATCAGAGGATGGAAGGTGAGTTCATACCTTTATTCCCTTAACCTCTGTGAACTCTTTACTGCTGTTTAATGGAAATACTGTATATACACAACAGTAAATTGACCTCATGTATAAGTTGAGGACAGGTTTGGGGACCAAAATTATGGATTTTGATATGACCTGTGGATAAGTTGAGGGTAAAACCAAAATTCCAGTAGGCATAACTGTTCGTGCTCATACTAAGTGTTAGATGCATGAGAGAGTAGATGGGAGTCAATACTTACAGGAGTGATTACAGTCTTGCCTTTCACCAGGAGATAGTTCCTGTTTAAAAAAAAAAGGGGGGTTAAAGTACAATATTTACATTGACCTTTGGATAAGTTGACTCAGGTGTTTTGGGTCAACTTTTTGACTAAAATTTCTAGACTTATACATGAGTATATACAGTATATAATAGTTTAGCTAAAGCTGGAAATGATAGTCCTTCTCTATGGGAATTTAAGCTTTATTTATTTACTTATATATTTATTCAGTTTGCTTGGTATAGGGTTATCACTTAATCAGGAATGTAAATATGCTGCACCTTAACACTGACCTGAAGATGTTATGTAAACATGACTTTCAACAGAACCTAGCACTGTGGGTGTAAATCTTTCTGTTTGCTATTGCATCCTTCCAATCAGATATTTTCCTTTTTAGAGCATGTTGACACATAACAAGTAATTACAACTTCTTAGATCAGAACTGCACTGCATATGGCCAGACTGACTTTCCAAACCCCTACTGATGTTCCACTGTGGCAAAGTCAAGTTATAAAGGGGTGGTTTGCAGGGAGTCCTCAGTCTATTCCCTACCCACTAACTCTCCCAGCCCTCCAAGTTCCATACAATCACTTGAAACCATGTATTGGGATTCCTGGGTTTCTGGGCAAAAACAATGAGTAGAAGAATTAAGCATTCCTCTGATCACAATTTCTTACCTGTGAATCTCACAATTACTCACTAGAAAACTGTATTTTTTAAAACATGATTTCATTAATTCATAGAATAGCTACTAGGCCATGAAAGATCTAGTTTCAGCCTTAAAGTTCTGTTAATAGCTAGGATAACCCAACCAATGTATACTGTTGTGCCCCCCCCCCCAAAAAAAAACCCCTACCCTTAAACTGGAACACTAGTTAAGTAAAATGTGGTGTAATGAGAATGGTTTGGATTATTATGTTTATAATCTGCAAGGTTTTTTCTCCCACTTTTGCATTTTGTTTATATTAACCAAGATAGTGTGGACAACAGCTCTTATAATCCATTAACATAAGCCATGCTGGCAGAGACTTTGGGGAATCCAAAACATCTGTATGAGCAAATATTCCCTACCCCTGCTTTAGAATTTGTATTATACACATCTATTGATTATTCTAAAAACATGAATGGTGTCATTAACTTAAAATCCCAGTAAACAGTGGAATTTTATGAGCCTCAAAAAGGCAGTTTAGGGCCAATAATAGCTCTTAAGCAATGAAGACCAGGGGACCAGAGTTCAAATCCTGGTTCGACCATGTAAACCCACTGGGTGACCTTGGGCAAGTCATAGTTTCTCAGCCTCAGATGATGACAATAGCAAACCCCCTCTGAAAACACATGCCAAGAAAACCCTGTGATAGGGTCGCTTTAGGGGTGCCATAGGTCAGAAACGAAGATATACAACAACAGCAGCAGCAGCTCTTAACCAATAAATGCTATTCTCTGTTAGTTATGGTAACACTTGCTCTTTATAATGTGTTAAAACCTGAACCTGGAAACTGCAGAATTGCATAGCATCAGATTTACTGTATATAATCAACTATAAACTGACCTCATGTGTAAGTTGAAGGCAGGTTTAAGGGCCAAAATTATGGATTTTGATATGACCCATAGGTAAATTGAGTGTAAAACCTAGGGGATGTAACAAAGCATGTAAAAGATAAGCAAAGGAAAACAATGCCAAAGAACTTACAAAATTCCAACAGGCATAACTGTGCTCATCTTAAACGCTGGATGGATGAGAGACTAGAAGGGGGTCAGTGCTTTCAGGATAGATGATACTCTTACCTTTCACCAGGGATGGTTCCTTTTTAAATAAGAGTTAAAATACAGTACGTACATTGACTTGTAGAGAAGTTGATTCAGGTTTTTTGAATCAATTTATTGACTAAAATTTCTAGATTTATACATGAGTATATACAATAAATTAAAAATATATATGCAATATTGTGAAGTCGAAAACTTTCACGGCTGGCATCCATAGTTCTTTGTGGATTTTTCGGGCTATGTGGCCCAAAGTTTATTCCTGACATTTCACCAGCATCTCTGGCTGGCATCTTCGGAGAAGATGCTAGCCACAGATATTGACGAAACATCAGGAATAAACATCAGGAATAAACTCTTCCAGAACACGGCCACTTAGCCTGAAAACCCCATAAAAACTATATGGGTTTTTCAGGCTATATGGGAGTAAAATGTGAGGAGTAAAATGGATGAGTAGGGAGAGGGACCCAATCGTACCATGTCTTTCTTTACAGCTGTATATATTTGTGAGTGTTAACTCTGTGATGTTGACTGTATGTTGTTGTTTTTTACAGGCCCGAAAACTTCTGCGTGAACTCAAGCACCAGAAGCGCTGTGAGGAAGCTGTCACAACTATTACAGCATATTGGCACGGTGCTCAGGTAGGAAAAGACAAACAGGCTTCCATTTGTTGAAGGCTACTGCATGGACAAAGGTGGTCTAAGTAGACTAGAGAAATGTCTTCAGCTGCTTAGTGTATTCCTTCAGCATATCTTTCTCTATCTCTTTCTCTCTCTTTGCAGTTCTACTCTTAACCAGTTTCAGTCTAGCCATCGCATATTTCTATTTATACTGTATGGAATGACTTGGTTTCTCTCTCTCTCTCTCTCTCTCTCTCTCTCTCTCTCTCTCTCTGTTTCCATTGGGAACTTGAAGGAACTTTTTTCTCTCTCTGAATGTTCTGTAATTCATTTTTAAATGCACCACAGGCGCGAAGGGAACTGAGGCGGCTGAAGGAGGAGGCTAGGAATAAACTTGCTATTGCTGTTATTTGGGCTTGCTGGCTTGGATTTAAGGTACTACCTGCAAGTGTCATGTGCCTCCTCTTCCCCATCCAACATCATTAGAAAAAAAAGCAAAAGTTAACCATATTTAGTAGCTTACTAAACATGAGCATGTGATTGCTAATAACCATCCATTTCATCTTTGCCACACTTAACATGAAAAAAAAATCCTTACTAGAAAAATAAAATCTAGATATGTCCAGCTTTACAGCACTAATTGCTTGTTAACGAGTAATTAGGCATTTAGATTGAAAATGAATGGACTCAGTGCTGTCAAATGTATTTAATTAAGCTTGCATGTCTTGAAGCAAAATATCTTTGTAGCATGCACATGCTGTAATACTGTTTACTTTTTACACACTAGTTAAACGCTAAACACACATTCCCAACAGTGCACATTAGTTTTATGCTTTCATGTTTCACATTTTTGATGGTTATTTTACATCTCAACACCGTGTTATGACATAATTCCCTAATTTACCATATATACTCAACTATAAGTCGATAAATTTATGCCAAAAATTTGACCCCAAAAGCCTAGGTTGATGGGTCAATGTGGGGACAGCCAAGGTGGAGAGGAGGAGGAAAGGTGGGCTCAACTTTGGGAGACTGCCTCTCCTCCAACCTGGCAGTCTCCCAAAGTTGTACACTCGACTTATCCATGGGCCATGTCAGAATCCCTAATTTTGGCCCCAAAACTTGACCTTTAATAAGTTGACTTATACTCAAGTATATATGTTATTTTTTAAAATGTACAGGATAGCCAGGGGTTATCTAGGCATAAGTCACAGAAGTCTTTTATGTGTGGTTCATTGCATCTCACTGTTTGAATTCCTGAAACATCAACATAACATGCGGCTACTGCATGTTGCAGCATTAGACTCTCCTGTATTTAAAAAAATAAATTAACAGCGCATGTGCCAAGGAGTGAAACATCTTGGGGCCCATCAAAAAGCAACACACTTTATCAGGCGTAAACATCTGTCAGCATATGTCCACTCTATCAGATGCATCGTACACCTAATAAAATGGGGTGCTGTTCATGAAAACATATGCCAAATTAAACAATTAAGGTGCCACAAGACTATTCGTTGTTTCTGCTGCAGCAGCCTAATACAGCTATCACTCTGGAAATTCTTTCAAAGGAATGTAAAACTGTATAATAGGGAAATTTACCAGCATTTGCAAAGGAGACATAAAATCTGATAATTTATAGAAGATAACATATAGAAAAGATTTATTTTTGGGTCTTGAGAGGTACTTTAGAGAGTAGGCCATAGGTTGGACTCAAGCTCCCCAAAATGTTAGTTGTTTTGGTTAGCAGTTAGAAATCATCAGAATCTAGAGAGCCAATGGTTCCTGAGTCCTGGTCTAAGTACCGATCCTCTTCTTCTGCCTTAAAAACCATTTGGATGAGGGGAAGGCAAAATTATGAGCATAACAGTAGTCTGTGATTGGAGAATTCAGCCCTCAGTTCCACTGAGTTTATCTTCAGATTACTAGTTATCATAGAAAAAAGAATTTATGGCAAACTGTAGCAGCCTTTGCCTGTTGGTGATAGTTGGGTTACATTATAGTATAGTAATTTAAACACTATATTAAACCAGTGTAATGTAGTTGTAGTGGGCCATAATACTGTAGTTTTCCAAAGTTTCTGTATGAGACATCCACTCTGCTTTTTACTTCAGTTGTAACTTAACTTTGAAAAGAGTTTTTGCCATTAGAAGTCTAATATTGCATCATGTCCAGATGTTCCAAGATACATAGCCCTATATTATAGTGCTAAAAAAATCAATGAATGTCAATGTTAGCTAGTTTTAGGAATGATGTTGCAGCTTCTTTTATTTTGGCAATTAATCAGAGCAAAAAAATAGACCCACTTTAGTCAACTCTACCACGTATATACATGCAGACATGCAGCTGAGTTGCAGTGGCTGTTGGTTCTTTAACCTGCCTTTCTCGGCATTCACTTCTTCAGCACTGCAATCAGCTACCTTGTTTGGATAATTTCTGCAACAATAGAGTGGAAGCCCATGTTAAATGGCAGCTTGAAGTAGTCCAAGGGGCAGCAAACCTTTCTCAAGAATCTGCTAACACCACCTACTTGCTGCTTTTGTCACATATAACCAGCTTGCTTTAAATGTCAGTGACTTGTGTTTGGGAGGTGGAGTGCTAGTTTAGTTGCAAAGTTCATACTGTGCAGGTAGCTATCTCTACTTAAAAGGCATTGGATGTTTGGCTTCAGAACCACAACTGCCCAGGATCTTGGAAAGCTTCTGTTACTCCAAGTAGGAAATTTTGGGTCAGAAGAGTAGAACAGTTCAATTAGCCTAAAGGTAACTGGTACCCCGGGATACGAACGCGCCGCGTTACGAAATTTCCGGGTTACGAAGAAAAAAACTTTAATTAATTATTTCCGGGTTACGAAGGTTTATCCGGGTTGCGAAAAAACGCCGGCGCTATTTTAAATGGAGCCGCGGCGGAGCCGCGGCTTTTCCCCCATTAGCGCCTATGGCAATTCGGCTAACGAAAGACTTCCGGGTTACGAAAATGGCGGCGGAACGAATTAATTTCGTAACCCGGGGGACGAGTGTATTTTGTTGAGGTGGGGCCTAATGTCAAGCATTGGCCTTATGATGATCAGAGGGCTTCAAAACATGTGCAGTTATTCATTCCCTTGTAAAGTATTTAACTGTGTAGTAAATTGCAAAATGGTGCAACTTCTGTGGTGATTCACCAAAGGACAGCAAGTCTAAACTGGAGAATTTTATGTAATGATGTGAGCTGTGAAAGTGGCCAAGATACTGCTAAAGTAAACTGGCAAGTAAACCTTTCCCTTTTTTTAAAAAACAGAGCTAGTGTGTTTAAATAATAAGTGGAAGTTTTCCCACAAAATAGATGACTGGTTCTTTTGAGGTTTTAATATTTCAATAGAAAGGTGATTGACATGACCACCCTCTCAGTGAAAGATGATTCAAAATTATACTTGGTCTTTTTATTATCAAACTGCCCCCCCCCCATCATGGTACATAGCCATCATGGTACATAGCAAGACTGTTTTAGTTTGAGTGATTAAAAAACAAAAACAAGGTTTTGTTAGGTAAGAGATGAGACACACAACATGAATCCTTTAAAACAATAAAGGTTGCTGTACCTGAATGAATAAACTGAGTGCATCTTATTTTGGATGTACAGGCCTGTTAACAGACTGCCACAATAAAGCTGCTTCAGGTCTCTTTGGAGATATGCTGTTTAAATGATGCATGCAACCTAAGAATCCGGAAGCTGCAACAAAGCTGCACTCCAGTGCTTAGGAATGGAGTGTGGCTTTGGCGCGACCTCCGGACTCTTAGGACCCATGCATCATTTAAATAGCATACCTCCAAAGAGACCCAAAGCAGCTTTATTTTGGCAGTCTGTAACAGGCCACAGTATCTTGAAATGACACGATTCATTAGAAAAGGTAATAATGCTCAGCAAAATGGAAGGTAGTAGAAGAGGAAGACCACATTATAGGTTAAGGAAGCCACAACCCTAACTGTGCGAGACCCAAGCAGACCTATTAATAACAGGAGGTCTTGGAGGTTTCTCATCCATAGGGTTGCCATAAGTAGCAATAGCAATAGCAGGTACATTTCTATACTGCTTATCAGTGCACTTCCAGCACTCTCTAAGCGGTTTACAGGCATTTAACTGCTGCGCCACTAGAGCTCCATAAGTAGAAGTTAGTTTGCTGGCTATTAACAATAATAACAAATAATGTATGCCACAGGTGGAGAAAAGTGTAGAAGAGATGCAGTACAGCAACTTCAGGAGGATCTCTCCCTAATCACAAAATTATCTGCAGTCTTTTAAAGGAAACTGCCACTGTAGTGCAGAGAGTGATGATGGAAGGAGTTTGCATCTGGTCAAAACACATTGAAATATTTATAGTGCAGTTGCTTGAGTACTAATTGTACTAACTAAAAAGCACCCTTATGTACAGTTCAATACTCACTTATCTAGAACTAAGCATAACTGAACTTAACTGAAATAACAACATAAACCTAGACATATCTGCCCAGATGTAAGTTGTACTGAATTCATTTATACTTAGTTCTAGGTAAGTGAGTACAGTCATCCCTCCATATTTGCGGCTTTGATATTTGCGGCTTTGATTATTCACGGATTTCATTAATATGTTCTCGCTAGCACTGTCTAGGTCCTCCAGTGCAACTCTGTGGTCAACTTTATCTAAATGTTGCACTGAAAGACCATTTGTAGCTACTCCAGTGCCATTCTATGGTCAGTGTATGTTGGACATTGACCACAGAGTTGCACTGGAGGACCTAGAGATTCCTAGAGAGGTCCTCTCAGGTATAAACAGTGTTTTTGTTATTTGTGGTTTTTCCATATTCATGGGGATCTTGTTCCCTTAACCCTAGCGAATATGGAGGGACAACTGTATTGTACTGTACACAAGCATGCTTCCTTGTATGATCATTTATTTAAATACAGACTTAAGATAACAGGTTGCAGTTTATCAGCAAGGGATTTCAAACAGCAAAATTTCCAAGACAATTTTCAGTAAGATTAACTGAGATATTAATGTTGCAGGTGCATAATGATAGCTGCTGGGATATTACTTCATATTCAGCAATTCAGACACAGTCAACATTTGTCATCTACTACTACTAAAATTCCATAAAGGAGCAACAGGAACACACACACACACACACCTATAGGCCTTGTTTTACATACCATACAGTCATGTTTTATGTTATAATATTCATACATAGATTGATATGACAACTAAGTAAATACTCATTTACAAGATTTTGGAAGAAAGTGCAATGACATCAAAGGTCTAATGGCAATATAAAATGAATGTGGAATGGATGTGTCCTTATTCCTGTGATCCTGAGTACTTATGCTGTGTCTCTGATTTAGTCCGTTTGTACTTCACTTCATTTGCACTCCTACTGCCGAACAACATACATTGGCTGGTTTCTAATATTTGGTCTGAATTAACCTTCTGTTGAGCTGAAGCTATGCATAAAGGTTTTTTCATTAAAATTTAAGAAGGACTAAGCTTTTGGCCAGTGGAATGTCTGCTGCACCTGATTAATTTATGCTTATTGGTGGAGCAGTGCTGAGGGCCCGCTGACTTTCACCTTGTCTTACCCTGACCCACTTGGGTCACCAAAGGTTGCACTGTGTTCTTCCATCTTCCTGTATCAGCTATTCTGTCAGTGGGAGCATTCTTTTTTCCCTGGTCATTGAGCTGTCTGCATTGGGCTGTCTCTATGATTCACTATCTAAACATTTTAGGCTCGAAGGGAGTTGAAACGCTTGAAGGAGGAGGCTAGGCGTAAGCATGCTGTGGCAGTCATTTGGGCTTACTGGCTTGGATTAAAGGTACTCTCTCAAACAACTCCCTTATTCTAAATAAATTATGAATTCTAAATAAAGTGTTGCATCTACTAACGCATAATAAACTTTTGGTGCTCTTGGGTTGCTATGGCAAGCATGACCTTTAAGGAAATTATTTCCCCATGGATTTAAAAACAAAACAAAACTATTGTATATTATTAAGTGTGTATTTTTGTTTGTGTGTGAGAACAAACACATGTGTGTACATGCAAGCATGCAGTTCAAGATATTGCTAACTTCACTAGGAGTGTGACTTCTCAAAAAATAATAGTTTCTATTAAAGGGGTGCCATTGCAATTGGCGTGCTTTGGCAACACTTGAGATTTGAATGAGTTACATGTTTGTTTTTCTTAACCTCTTCTTCCTGCAATAGGAACTAATTGTGAATTCAGATTTCTTTGCTTTGTTGGTACAATATTTCCCAGAATGTCTAAATATAAAGTCCAGTAAACATTTCTTCAGAGTACCCCAGCTGAGGATGGATCCTTGCTTGATTGTCTCTAGGCAAGATCTTTAGGGACATAGGGGACAGGCAGTCACAACTGGGTTTTCTCTCACTTTGGAGGGATCGCTTGTGTGAAATGATGCTTCTTTGCCATGAACTGTATATGCTGCCACTCCAGTTTATGTGATCAGACAAAATATCTTGATTTGCAATGCTTATGCAAAACATACTGGTTTCACATATAAATTTCCAAGTGGAGATAATATTTCACAGAGATTGCACTTGAGTGTGGGCACAGCCCCTCTCAGGGACTACCGGCATAGTACTAGGTTTCAGTCAGATATACATGAAGTTCCTTTAAACTTAAGGCAGCTACAGTTTCGTCTTGTCTTGATTTTGTTGATGCACCTTTTTGACTGTCCCCTGATTAAATCAGGTAATGAGTTTTAGATAAACTTTTTTTAGACTAAAGCAGGGCAGAATGAAGGTGCCTCTTTAAAAACTGGGGCCTTTCTTTGTAAATTTTCATCCTGTTTTTTTTAAGCATTGGTTCTAAGGTACAAATTCAGATGGTTAGTTTTTATATATCTGTTCTTTGAGGGTAAAAACCCAAATCACATGTCATAGATTACTTTACCCTGCTCCATAAACCTCCTCCCACTCACCCAGCAAGATGGGCTTTCAGTAAGAGAGCCCAACTGGGGAAAAACCTACTTAAAGAGACGGGGGCAAGTGCCATGATTAGGTGGATGCATTCATTCTGTCATGTGTATCCTTAGGGCTGGGTCATATGTGTTTTGCATAGCATATTAATGGTTAGAAACAATAACTGGGACTTCTGTGTAACTCTTTTAAAGAGACTTTTAAAAACTTAGCTAAGGTCTTGTTTTCACCTCTTTTAATGGAAAACCTCAAGGTTTCCAAATGGAATCTCACTTAACAGGCCTAGCCTCTGGCTGTAGCATAATTCAAACCTCTTTGTAAACTATGCAACATTTCAAATAATTCCATCTAATGAGTCTTCTTTTGTCACATCAAGGAGTGCAGCTATATATTTTATGAAATAGTGCCTATGTGTATGCCAGATTTCATCTTCAAACACATTTCTGGCAGTGGAATGTTTACACCTTGAGATACAATGGCGGGTTACACACCGCCATTTAGTACGTATTCTATACGTACTAGGGTTAGGAAGGGGCGGTGCTGAGGAAAAAGTAAGGCTGGTTCTCTCACACCCTGCCAATGTAATTTCATTGAAAAATTTTTGGGAGGGGAGATTTTTTAAAGTGATCAATAATTCAACTTTGAAGTCACTGTAGTCCCTAGCAACTATTTGCAATGTTGGTAAAGCTTTATTTTAGCAAACCTGAACAACTGCATGCTCTTTTCTGTGCCTCAATGTGTAATGGGGTTGTTCTCTGTTTCCTCTTCCCATTCCTCACGGTTTTTTTTAAATGTTTCGTTTACTAAACTGCTTCACCTATGCTGAAATGAAACAAAAGGTGAAATTACCACACATAATCTAATTGGAGATCATATTGTCCTCATAAACTTTCCAGAGTAGGGTAGGAAAAATAATTTAATGAATATACAGCCCACCTTCTCCATACCTTGGGCTTGCCATATGTGGACTTAAGCTTCTGTGCACGGCAAGCCCAGGGACTTAAAATGGTGCGTGCACACAAGCAGTGGCCATTAAAATCAGTCCCTTGTTTTTTGCCATACATTGGGGGGGGGGGATCCAGAATGGATCCCCCGCGTATACAAAGGGCCCATTGTTCAAGAAATATTTAATAGTGATGGACACCAGATATTTTCCCCCTGTTTTTGTATTTTCCCCTTTGTATATTCTTGCATACAACCTCTTTCCTCCTTCCATTCTTTTCTATGGAGCCCAGCATTTCTACTTTGCTTTGCTTTGATCCTTCAGAGCTTTCTGCTAGCCCTGAGACAATTGTTTAACCAATGTGAATAAAACTATGCCAATGTTAAGGAGACCCAATGTACTCCAGTATTAGAGTAGATTTTTGGAATGCTGCAAAAAATGAAACCTTGTTTTTAATGTTAAACTGAGGTAAATTGATTTACAAATCACAGATAAAACTTTTAAGAGCCCAGTCAACTTCTGCAATTATAAGTCAATAATGTCAAAATAAATGACACAGGAGACACCAGGATCAATGAAGTGGAAAAACCTTGTGAGCTAAGTAGGGATTTCCTTTGAAATCTAACAGTAATCACTTTCTGGAAAATACTAACATACGGGTATGGAAGAATACACAAATGAAAGTACTTTCTAGGTAAGTAACTTGTGGCAGGGAAGGAGGAGATGTCAGTCTACTGAAAGTGCAGTTCCCCTTCATTACATTAATTGGGTAATTGATTCTACAAATTAACTCAAAACAAAGTCAGTGGGGCCTCGCTATCTGCAGACTTGCCATCTGTGGATGGTAAGTCCCTGTTGTCTCCAGTGGCAGCATGTGCACATGGCTGCTCCACCACTAGGGGCAACAGGACTTGAGGTTCTGCAAATTTTAGTATCCACGGGTGGTCTGGGACAGATCCCCCCACAGATACCAAGGTCCCAATATTGGTGGTAGGGATTACATGAAAAAGTATTTTCCCTTTGTGCTATAAATCTCATGTTAAATAACCATATGGATGATGAAGCCTTATAGTGATAAACTTCTGACTGAGGTGTTCTACCTCAGACTGCAAGTGCATGCTCACTTTATTGAATGTTCCTTGGTACAAAAAAAGATGTGCACAAAAAGAATTGTAATATTAGTCAGGATAATTTTTTTTTCATATGGAGGAACATTCAATCAAGTCAGTCCCTGTCTGCAGCCTGAGCTAGTATGGCTGAGATAAGTTTTACTAACAGGAACAGATAAATATGAGAATGTTGATTCCTTATATAATAACAGCAACAACAACAACAACATTTACTTTCACCTAGCCTCTTCAAAAAGATTCAGTTTACAACAATAAAACTTACAACACAATAAAATAAATCCCATTATCCCCCATCCTTAAACTAATTTATAATACAACAATATTATAATATAGAATTAAAATCATTTAAAATCATAATAGAAGCAAGCAAGATCCAAAAGCATTTCTACTTTGCCTCTGTCTGCCCTAGTTTTCTTTATCTAGAAGGAACCTGGATTATGCACTTGACTTTTTGAGGACACAACTACAATTTATTGGCTTGCTATTAAGTGCCTTGCTTATACTTTTGAGAAAACAAAACAAAAGCAGAGTATTTACTTTGAGGTTTTAATTTATCAGGTCCGCAGGGAGTACAGGAAATTCTTCCGAGCCAACGCAGGAAGGAAAATTTATGAATTCATACTTCAGAAAATTGTACGTATTGTTGTGCTTAAAAATATTGTTGTCGCTGTTACATTCATTTTATATCCTTTATTTAGAAAAGAATAGTAAAACTAAGATTTGATGTTTCAGTATAAATGTAAAAGGATTTTACTATTTTATAATGTTGATGCCTCTCCTTGGTTATCTGAATTACCTGTGCTACAGACAGATTGCACATATAAGATACATATAAGAGGTGGTATCTCTTATATGTATCTAGAATTATAATAATCTTGACTTTCATATTTAGCCTCTACCTCTAAATTTTTCTGCCTACCTATCTACCTGTATTGTACATTTGTAGTTCTATTCTGAAGCTTTCATCAAGGCCATTGAACCTTTAGAACTGCCCCACAAACTGACTCACATGTAACTATACAGAATGTTCTGTAAAGGCAGCAAATGGAAACGAAGGCTGTTTTTAGTGCTTACAAATGTATTTTGTTTCTTAGGACAGGGCTAGGAAACTTTTGATAGCCTAGTCAGGGAAGGCAATTTCTGTGAGAAAATAGCTATCTTTATGTAGGCACAAAGCCTATTTGCCTCCCCTTTAAAATCAAGCTTTTTTTTAATCAGCTGTAACCAGAAACATCACAGCTTTTAGATTAAAATGAAACTGGATGTTGTGAATAGAGAGTATGGCCATATTAAGTCTGCTTAAAATGCTTAAGTGTTAAATAGTGATATAATCAAATATTTTTTTATTTTTTTAAAAAATGTAGATACAAAAGTATTTTTGGGAAATGAAGAATAAGATGCCTTCCTTGTCACCAGTAGATAAAAACTGGCCTGCAAGGCCTTATCTCTTCTTGGATTCAACTCATAAGGAACTGAAGAGGATATTCCATTTGTGGAGGGTAATAAAAGAGTAATTTTATTGTGTCTGAGTTTTTTAAATTTATAAACTAGATTTCTACCATAGGTTGTCCAAGTAGCATACCAAATAAAAATTTACAGTAAAAGCCAATAATAAAGGGCCAAGGCAGCAAAGCACTCCATGATGTCAAGAGTCTCTAATTTTTTTTACTTAAAATGTTTAATGTTTTTTTTACTTAAAATGTTTAAGCTGTTGTATGTGTATATTTATGCATGTGTACATATATTGATTCCAGTGTCAGGGAAGAAGATATCATTGTTTTTAAAGATCTTGATTCAAAGGAAGTGAATTGCTGTTAGGTTCCATCTATTAAGTGCAGGCTCAATACATCCACTGCCATGAAAAAGGAATGATAAGTCAGAATGGGAAATGTGTGACCCACAGAGATGCTGCAGTCTCCAGGGCAGCTCTTGGGGTCCCCCTGATCCACCCCCCATTTTGTCTGCCCCCCAAACACCAAAAACACCTTCAGGACACTTTAGAATGTTATTTCAAAGGGCCCTCACACAAGAACAGCCAACATAAAAACCTCAAAATGACCCATAAAGCTAGTGCATCCTCACTTCCAATTAACCAAAATAGCAGCTACAGTGACACACTGCAGCTCATCACAGCAGCTAAAAATTGAGTGGTGCCGCCTTAAATATTAGGATAATAAAAGAAATCAAGCGGAGTCCAGCATGGAATTATCTGTATCAGGGTGGCAACTGCACAGGAGCCATATTGGAGGCTTTCTGTACAATTTTTGGCCCAAGGCATCTGGAAATTATGTCAGTTTTAAACCTTTTTAAAAAAAACTAGGTAGGTTTGGGAGATTTTTGGAGACTCATGGGGGGCTTCCGGGGCTGGAAAGGGAGGGTTCTGGGTTGCTTGTGGTCTGTGGGCCACATTTTGGTCTCTGTATTTTCTGGAACATCCCAGGCAAACTAGTTGAAAACAGAATCTCTCTCTATTTAGCTATCTAAGGTATATTCCCATTATACTTTTTAATTATTGAAAATGGGTTCAGTCAAATTGACCAGTACAACTATTCAAGCTTTAGCCACTATAGGTTAAATGCCTGTACTGCTGCCATTCACTCACAAACTATAAGGGGGTGAGTTCAACAACAGCCAGGACTCAGGCTCAGCTCAGGCTTGCATCCTTCCAAGGTCACTAAAATGAGTACCCAGCTTGTTGGGGGCAATTAGCTTACAGTTGTAAACCACTTAGAGGCTGCTTACATGGTATAAAGTGGTATATAAATGAAGCTGCTATTGCTATTGCTTAATTGTCCTCCCTGCCCCCGCGTATATTTTTACCAGTTGCTGAATTTACTTGACCTATATGTATACATGTTACTAATTGGTTTTAAAAGAGGCAATAAGGAAGGTATATACTCATCAGCAGATCTCTCTATCCAGTGAATGCTATCTAGTGCAATCTTTTAAGGAGCAGGTGGCTGTCAGGTAGGCCCATAACTTTTACACTGCAATTCCTAGTCTGTATTGTGATAAACGTACATTCAGAGAGAAATGGAGATAGCAGATACAAAATGAAATACTTGTGATGCTGATGATTACTGTATCTCTGTGTTTATAATTACACATGTGCTTCATTTCAGCAATGATTAGGAAGTGTACCTTGAGCACTAAAGGAAAGCAAGCATGGTAATTTTTTTCAAGGCAGTTTCAAAGAACTTTTTTATGATTCATCTGTTCTACTTTTTATAGTGTAAAAAGTACAGAGACCAGTTTACAGACCAGAAGAAGCTTGTTTATGAAGAAAAACTGGAAGCTAGTGAACTTTTCAAGGACAAGAAAGCTTTATATCCAGCCAGGTAAGGAGCCTATTCTGGTGGCTTTTGCTTCCAGTTCTACACCTTCACCAATTCACAGACCTATAGTGCCTTGCCTTGAACGTTTACATTGGTTATTGGCTTAGTTCCACATTGATCAATTTACTCAAATATATTATTCTAGGGAAGGTATCTGGGTTAACATCACTGGGCAAAAATAACTCTAATGTTATACATCCACTGGTGACTAATCAAGGAGAAAAATAGAGTTTGTGATGTCTAGGTCAGTTCTGAATCCGTATCACAGATGATTAGGAAATGAGTTGAAAATATATTTGCCAATATAGTAATGTCTTTACACAAATCTTCTGCACAATCATACTTGGGACACTGTGTGTAATTCTGGCTAGTACACATTGAAAAGGAAATTGTAGAACTGAAAACTTAAAGGGCAAGCAAAATGATTGAGTGCTGGAGCAACTGGAGTATGAATAACATTTGAGGCTATTCTGTTTAGGGGAAAAAACACAACAACAAAGGGGTAGAAACAGTCCTGATTTTTAAAACTGTGTGTGATTGGGGGGGTGGGTGGGATGGGGATAAAAGGTAGGTTTTCTTTTCTTATAATACTAAAGGGTCATCCAGTGAAACTAATTAGCAGGAGATTAGGGTTAGACAAAAGAAAGAGAGATCTTTATTCATAGAGTACTTAATTGATTCATGTTAAGAATTTGTTGCCACAATATGTGGCAGTGACTGCCAACCTGAAGTGGGTTAGACAAATCTATGGAGGACAAGTTGAACTGTTTTTAGTTGCTTTCTAATGAATTAAGTTGTTTTATTGTGTGCACCTTACCCTGACATCATTAGGTGGGGAACCTGCTAGAGAGAGAAGTATTTTGATAAATACAGTAAAAATAAGATGAAGTGTAGAGGGCACTGGAACTTGAAAGAGGCCAGATGGGAAAGATTTGGATTTGGTTTATTGTTCAGAAGCCTACTTCCAGCATCACATAAGAGCTTGAGAATGTACATCCATGACTGAGTGACTGAAGACAGGGCTAGGGAATGTACAACCTTCCAGATGCTCTTGGGACATCTGCTAAGACTAGCCAGGATAGTTAGTGACCAAGAACAATGGGAGTTGTAGTTCAGTATCTCAAGGGCTGAAGATTCCCGATCCCTATTTCAGGTTCTGCTTCTAATGGTTTTTTCTAGCCACATCCAGCCTGTTCTGCTCCCTACTCACCCATCTATTCCTACAGTCTTGTCATTATAAATCAAAAAAGAAAATATGGAGCTGTTTTTTTTACAGCAGCAATGCAGAATAAAATACAAAATGTATTCTCCTTTGGAACTATCCAGGCCTGTCCCAATCAATAGAGAGTACAGTACTAGAGGACTGTTCCATGAAAAGCAAAGTACCATCTGTTTGGAGATGTACCATATATACTCAACTATGACTAAACCTCATGTATAAGTCGAGGGCAGGTTTGGGGACCAAAATTAAGGATTTTGGTACAACCCATATTTAAATCAAGGGTAAAACTTAGAGGCACGTAACAAAAAATTTAAAGGATGAAGCAAAGGAAAACAATGCCAATGAATTTACAAAATTCCAGCAGGCATAACTGTTTGTGCTCACACTAAAGGCTGGCTGGATTGCAGGGGGGGAAGGGGTCAGTTCTTCCAGGACACATTACACACTTGCCTTTCACCAGGGGATAGTTCCTTTTTTATATATATGAGTTAAAGTATAGTACTTATATCAACCTGTGGATAGGCTAACTCAGTTTTTGGGGGTCAATTTTTTTACTAAAATTTCTAGATATATACATGAGTATGAACGGTATGTACAATGTGGCAACACAAGAGGATATATATAAAGACCAGTTGAGCAGCATGATTATTTATGAAACCTTTCTACTCATAAGCTTTGTAATAAAAAAGGAAGGCAAGATTCAAACTGATGAGATACCTTTTGACTCCTTACTCTCCCCCACTCCCAGTCTCTTGTGCTTCAATACTGAACTCCTTTGCTTTGGTTGCAGAGAGCGCTATTCTATCTTATCAGTTTCTCAGACAGGTGGAAGCTTGCCCCTATATGCTCAGAGGAATCTAAGCCAGCACTGTTTGTTCCAGACAGGGCAATAGGCAGCTCATATTGCTTAAGGGGCGAGATCACTGTCTACGTGCTTGCTTGCTTTTTTACCCCTTAGGAGGCAGGTAAACTGTGATTAGAAAGGCCAGAGAGTTTTGAAATCTTAGGACATGATTGTAAAAAAAAGCAGTGCCTCTCCTGTTAAGACAAATCTAGTACCAGCTAATGATGTATCTACTTTGTTGGGAGTTCAGCATGGCAGTAGGCCTGGGACCTTTGGACTACATAGTTAAAGGGCCAAGGGTTTATTACAGAGAGATCTAGAAGCTACTAAGCACTATGCATTTGCCCCTCCCAGAGCCAACTAGTTTAAGAATGGGCTTGTGATATTTCTCAAACTAATCTAAATGAGTGCTGCAAATAGGTGTAGGAAAGTTAGTAGCTTACAGAAGGGGGAGTGGGATTTTTACTGGCTCAGCTGTCCACACATACTTATGTAAGACAGTTATGGAATTTTTTATGTGCATGTGTGGGTGAGTTAATGCAAACTGTCTGCCAGTTGACAAAAGCTTCCCTGCTTGATCCTATAAAGGCAGTTCTAACTAGAGGATATTTGAGGTTTACCCAGCCTCTCCCTCAGCCTGACTCAAAAACCGAGCTTGGAGTGTTACTTTAAAAAAGTAATTCATTACGTCTTTCTTTTGAAGAATAACCCATTGTTAGTCAAGGAATGTGTTCATTATTTGCCATTGGTGGATGGCTTTAATTTCCTTTTAAATTACTTTTTAAGAGAAAAAAATCTTTAAAAATATAAAAATATTCAGTCCAAATGACCATTCAAATCTGCTTTCTGAGTAATGAGTAAATGTTACTTCCACATTTAAAAACACAGACAATGCTGGTGACCATTGCATTGCTTTTTAAAATGCATGACAATGATAATGTGTTACTTTCCAGCTGTGCTGAGAAATTACTCATTGCCCATTCCTTAAAAAACAGAAGAACTCAATATCCCCCCTACCTGAGAATCAAGGTGAGAAAAATTACTTCACCCTGTCTCAGAAGAAGCAGGAGCCACTATCTACCTGCCCCTATACAGGAATAAAGGAAAGCTATAGTGTTGTTGTTTTTTTAATATGGCTATAGAGGGGGAAAGTGCTATAGAGCTGAATGGGTGTGGGGGCGCGATAGCCAGGGACTGCTTACCCCCACCCACTTTTTTCAATTTGTACCTTTATGGATTTTATTTATACTCATTGAATTTAATGGCTTGATATGGCGCCATTTCACTCATTAGGAAAAGATTAAGAGGTTCAGAAGTGTGAAATTCTTCACATGGCTTGGACTATAATCCAAATGGAAGAAAAACCCAAGGAATTGACAGTGTAGTCTCTCCTTTTAGGCAGACTCCTGTGAGCCCCAATGTTCTTCTTTTGAGCTTGACTCAAGAGAACTTATCCAACCTTGTTTAATCTTACATTCCCCACATAACCAATTGGGCAAGTGGCTATTTACAAGGTCTATTGTCAGATTAATTCCAACCATCTTTCCCTTTACTCCTTATGAATTTTACTCATCTTTGTTTGTTTCCTTTGTCTCCTAAAGTGTTGGGCAGCCTTTCCAAGGGGCTTACCTCGAAATCAGCAAGAACCCCAAGTATAAGAAACTGAAAGATGCTGTGGAGGAAAAAATTATTATTGCTGAAGTAGTAAACAAAATTAATAGAGCAAATGGAAAGGTAAAAATGTTTATGGACAGTGGGGTAAGATCTTAATATACAGGTACATTCACTTCAACTAAAGTATATTCTGAAATATTGTTGTTCTGGATTCTTTTCTCATACATGAGAGAGACAAAACTTTTTGCTAAACTTCTCAGTGTGAATAGTTTGCAAGGACTGATGAATTCTAATAATATTGCATGGCCAATGGCAAGTCCCACTTCGCCAACAAAACACACTATGCATGGTTGGAATGAAAAAGACTACAACTGTTTATTGATTATAGCTGCAGTTATGTTGGCACATGCATGGGATTGGATCCAGGCATTGGCCAGCCCGCCTGCTGCCCAATGAGCCCAACTTCTGTCCCCCACTGGAAGACAGAAGTAGGGCAGTGGAGAACTGCCTGACTGGAAGCACTGCCTGGTGAGAACCCCTTTCCTTCCCCTTTGGGTGTGCATACCAGAAATGTATCAGTCCCTGACTTGGCAACCCATTTCCGCTGCACTCTCTGGACCGGACCCCTGTCCCAAGCCTTTCCAGGGATCTACCAACATTCCTAGATCCAGATCCCATCATGCACTGCCCTGAGAGTTGCGAAAAAGCATGATAGAAACATGGAACAATAACAGCTGCCACAGAGCTACACACCCAGTACAATGCAACAGAGAGTGGGAGGGCATGGAGGCAGGAACTAACAAGGAACTGATCCCGTCCGACTGGGGTGGCATGCAGAAATGCATTTTTGCCTGACTGGAGTGCAGACTGCAAGCAGTTCTTCCATCTGAATGGAACAGCTTCAAGCAAGGGCTCAAACACTATTGGTTATAATCAGTTGCACAGAGCAGCTAATGAGGTTTGGGTGCTGCTTGAACTCCATTGACTGCAGGTTCCTACCAACACTGGCTCCTTCTAGGGCTGCACAGCCTTTTGAGAAGAAGACAGTGGCTGGTGGCCATGGACAGCTGCCCAAGATCTGCTGCCACTCCAACCTCGCAACCCGGCCATGGGTGAGCACACACTGCCTCCTTAAGCTTGTAGTGTGATGTATAACTAATTCTCGTTACACCGAATGGTATGTTTGGAATAGCTGTTCTTGTAGGTGATGGAATGTTTGAAACCAGATACATCAGTCAGACTTGCTCTCCCTCATAATATTGGCATAACTGGTGATAAATCATTCCCATTTTATAGACAGGGAATTCAGCCTGAAAGGTAAAGCTGTTACAGTATAGTAAAGCTGTATATATATTCACGGAACATTATGGGCCACTTCTTTATTCAGTGAGACTTAAAATGTTTGTGCAGGCCTGAAGAGGTGTTGATTCCTTAGCAGATACTCTGTCTGATAGTTCCAGAAATAATCCCTCTCCTTCTTCCTCAGTGCAGTGCTAGGATATTCTTGCTCACAAAAAATAATGTCCTCCTTGCTGATCAGAAATCAGGACAAATCAAATCAGAGGTCCCTCTGGGGGATGTCACCAAAGTATCCATGAGCTCTCAGAATGATGGCTTCTTTGCAGTGCATCTCAAAGAGGTAAGTATAAAATCTTGGGTGATACAAATGGCCATTCATTACCAATGTTGCCAATCTCTTAATTGGAACCATCACAGAATAAAAGGAAAACATCCTTAGCATCTATCTGCATACCTAACAGTGTGCATAATGGTCAGCTTCCCCTCATTTATTCTTCTTAACATCCTAGTTTACTTTTCTGTACCAGGGATCCGGAGCAGCTGGAAAAGGGGATTTCCTGTTCAGCAGTGAACATCTTATTGAAATGGCCACCAAACTTTACCGCACTGCACTTAGCCAAACCAAGCAGAAGCTCAGCATTGAAATTTCTGATGAGTATGTTTTGCTTTTTCTCTACTGTAAGCAGTTTCCATAAAAAATCTTCGAAGTAATTTGAAATGGAAGGATTAAAACATGTGGCAGTAACATCCTATATGAAAATAAATAATAATATGAAGTGTGAAACACAACAGCTACTGAGTAAAAGATTGCCACAAAGAACCAGTGAAAGCACATGAACATAGCAAAGTCTGTCTATAAAAACAGAAATTCCTACTGTATTCCCTCATTTCTCCACCAAGCCTGGGTAGGATTGTAAGCCAAGCAGCCAGGATTCAGATTTCTCCCAAATCCAGGATAGTTTCTCAGAGGAACTGCCTGTGTCTCATTATTCCCTTATCCAGCTCAACCTTCTAATTATCTTTAGAACTTGTCCTGTAACCTCTGCTCTCTGTTAGATGCACATCTATATTTTCAAATGCATACAGTCTTTGGAATTTCATTCTTCATAGTCTCAACTTCATCTTAACAACTTTACTGGCATCAGAAATGTTTGGAACATAATTGATTCCACTGCATGAGCAATTTTATTGAATAAAAGGTGATAAAATCTGGCTCCCTGGTAATCTTAGTGTGTGTTCTTGTAAAATGGAGCCTTACACATTCCATTACTTTCTCACTAATTTATTGCTATAGAATTACTTGCTTACAGGAGGGTCTGGAAGAAATGGAGACCTGTGAATTTCTAGATGACTTATTTTTGGCATAAGCTGAAATGTCAGTGGTAGTATTTGGTGGTGGGCCCTATTTTTTTATATAATGAAACTAAAAATATAGCTGTTGATAGCCTTTGCCTCCAGAAGGATGAGGCAACACACATATGCTTAATTAAAATAAAAATTGATTGTACTTGATAAGTATCTAGCACACTGGGCATGATATCTTTATGTGCTGTCTTGAATTCCTAAAGACTCCTATGCAAAAGTCTAACTTCCACACATAAAAATCATTACATGTAGGAAATCACATATGCTTCATATCTATGACGTGAGAAGTTGATGTGTCTATTTAAATTCTTGGGAGTTCATATGTACCAGAGGCAAAGCAGATATAAGAGCATTCCTTGCTCATTTAGAAAACTGTATTTGAAATGAAGCAACTTCAGTAATTTTTATGTGATATTACCCTGTTGGCTTTCTGCTTATTGATGCTGACGGCTAGACTATGATGATGGTCTAGGCCTGTTTTAGCTGTTAATGCTGTGAATTTTCCACAAATGACAAAATGTGTATTACTAGCAGGAGAATGTGACCCTCTCGGTCTCCAGGCTGAGCGTTACTCTGTGGCATATTGCTCTTTTGGTCTCACTTTTAAGTGCCCTTAAAAATCATTAGATTTTCCTTTTTATAGCAATAGCAAGTAGCAAGTACATTTCTATACCGCTTATCAGTGCACTTAAGTACTCCCTAAGCAGTTTGCAAAGTGTAAGCTAATTGCGCCCAGCAATCTGGGTACTCATTTTAGTGACCTCAAAAGGATGCAAGCCTGAGTCGAGCTTGAGCCGTTTTGCTGATATTGAACTCGCAACATTATGGTTTTTGAGTGAGTGGCTGCAGTACAGGCATTTAACCACTGCACTACCAGGGCGCTTTAATTAATTAATTAATTAGTTTTATTTATATACCGCTATTCCAAAGATCATAGCGGTGAACAGCAAGTAAGCTAATTAGCAAGTAAGCTAATTTGCCCCCAACAGTCTGGGTACTCATTTTAGCGACCTCGGAAG
>NC_056522.1:196118774-196137271 GCF_019175285.1 Sceloporus undulatus | reverse complement strand
GATGCAAGCCTGAGTCGAGCTTGGGCCCTTTTGCTGGTCTTGAACTCGCAACCTTGTGGTTTCGTGGGGGGAGCTGATATTTTTCCCCAAATGGATACCTGGGACTTGAAGGTGTATTGCCCCACAGTCCAAACATTTTAATAAAGTCTTCTATTTGTTTGTTGTCTAGAGTAGCCAAAACAAAGATGTAAACTCAAATGAATGGAACTGCCCAACAGTCTGGGTACTCATTTTAGCGACCTCGGAAGGATGCAAGCCTGAGTCGAGCTTGGGCCCTTTTGCTGGTCTTGAACTCGCAACTTTGTGGTTTCGAGTGAATGGCTGCAGTACAGGCATTTAACCACTGCGCCACCAGGGCTTTTTGGTAGAGCAAAACTAAAAAAATTGCAAGCAGTGCCATATAATATATATATATATGGGCTAGGGCACTGATAGTAAACCTTTTAGTGGCCAAGTGCCCAAATTGCAATTCAGAACCCACTTATTTATTGCAAAGTGCCATGTCCCTCTGGCTTTCTAGCAACAAACACTGGCAAACTCTGTGCTGGGGCAACAGCACATGTGCCCACAGAGAGGGCTGTGAGTGCCACCTCTGGCACGCGTGCCATAGGTTCGCCATCATTGGGCTAGGGAATGTGTGGCTGTTTGAAGCTTCACATTGAAATCCCAACTATATCTGGGAGGGACCACTGATCTACAAGTTTCATAAAAGGAACTCAGAAAATAGAGTTAGGTAATTGTAGAATTCACTCCTTATACATAAAAGGCTTTGGAAGTCTCTTGTCTGAAACAGTGGAGCAGAAACCGGCTTTGCCCAATCTAATGTCTTCCAGATGTTTTAATTTTTTATTCCTGTCAACCCTAGCCAGTAAGGCCAATGAAATGTCATTCAAGATATATGGAAGGTACCAAGTTCAGAGTAGTGAATAAAGACATCATGAGTTAGCATCCCTTGTTCCTAAGGCAGAGCTGGTGGCTGCTGAAGAAGGTTCCAAACTGGGCAACAGCTTTTTCTCCAGAAGACTCCAGCTTTTGTCAGTTTTTCCATTTAGTGTGATTGTAACAATCACCTTCTCTGAGCACTTTTAAAAATGGAGCATGAGTAAAGATGACTTTAAGTGTTGCCCACTCCAGCTCTAGATTATTCACTTAGCATTAGGCTTTTGGAAGAACTGGGATAATCCTGCAGACCATCAGCCACAGTTTTCAGTCACTGGCTTTTTAAACTTATGTGTGTAATTGTCACAAACAACAACACTAAGTGTAATTTTGGAATAGATTTAAAGTACTATTGGTCACCCCACTCAAAGGAAACAGTCTTAATAGTTGGTGAGTGGCATGTTGTTGGGAAGGAAAGGAGCATTTAAGTTGTGTTCTAGTAAAAATCATGAAGCTAAGAGCTTGTCAGGGACTTGAGCTGAATAACGGGAAAGAGGTACTTGGCAGAAGGTCTGAAAAGGGGAGGCTCTTTCCTCCCAGTAGCTTTGCTGCTTGCTTGATTTATGGTTTCTGGTTTAAAGCAAAAATCTTTCTGAAGTGTATTTAAATCTGTTGAAAATTGTCACTTAATATATAAAATGCTGAAAAGAGACCTTGTTTCTACTAAAATGTGGTTTCCTCGTGGGACCTGTCACAGATGAGTGATAGGATGATACTTTCTTTGTTTCTTGTTAATTGCTTTTGACCGTATTGGTGCTCCTATGGGAAATAACTGGGTGGGGAGACACATTCTAGAGTTATTAACATAATGAATTGTTAGCAACTGGGAATTCTGCCCACCCCAAAAAATGGACAGTCTGAAGAACTGTAGAGCCAAGGAGAGAATGGGAACTTACTTCAAGAAGAGTAATAGCATTTGAAGAGGGCTGGATCAGAAACAAAATTGACGTAACTGAGAAACCACTGTGAAAATAAAGGTGATAGGAAAATGGGGCATTTTAGCTATTAAATAGTAAGTGCTTTCAAATAAATCTTAAATTATCACAGACTAGGTTTGCTAAGACTATTCCCTGGCTGTGTTCTACAAGCTGAAAATTTTAATCTAGTGAGCGAGGTCTTTCTTGGGTATTCTTTTTTTTTTAAAACACACTTTTTAAAGAAGCAAACATGATGTCCTTCCCATGGCTGAATAAAATCCTGAAAAATTAATTATAATGTGTCTTTCCCAAGTGTGACTGTAAAACATCAACAGGAAGCTCCAAATCCTGCTAAACATAAGCATCCCAAGACCTGTTATTTAAGAGGAGAGAATTGGGTTGAAGCTTAACTTCCACACTGTATTAAATGGCATTTTTAAAAATGATTAGTCTTTAGCTGGATTATGCCTTTAGCTATTCTTTTCAGGCCATGGTCTTGTGGGTAGAGCAGAGAACCATGTTGGGATGGGTCCATCCTTTGGCTTCACTGGAAAAGAGGAGGATTGAAGGGAGGGAACAGGGAACACCTTGAAAAGAAAAAGGTGGGGGGGAGTAGTAGTAGTAGATGATCATCATCACCATGATTATTTATTTATATAATGCCCTAAATGTACATGGTGCTTTATAAATGAAACAACACATACACTCATGTCACACCATAACATACCACCAGTACATTCACAGAGAGTCAAGCATGTGCAGAGAGTTACTGCAATGCCAGTCTTTTTTTGACTTGCACCATGCACAAGCAATTCAGTTTTTGCATACTAGAGTGACTGTTACTTTTGTAGCCATTGCAATAAGATGCCAAAAGGAAATAAGCATATTCTTCTTTTTTCTTGTTTGCTTCTCAGATAACAATGCAACTTGCAATCATCAGTGAAACTGATTGGCAGTACATTCGAAACAGACAAAAGAAAGTGCTACTTCACACATAGCCCATAGTTAAGTGCTAGAGGCTCAGGTGGCTTTATAAAGGGATTAGACAATTTCATGGGAGATAAAGTTATCCATGAGTGCAGTCATAGCAAATACCAGTTGCCTGGAAACAAGGTAGATGACACTGTCACTTTATCACTTTCTGGGCTCTCCATAGGCAACTGTTTTGGCTGCTGTAAGCAACAGGATGCTGGACTAGATACCACCAGTGGTAGTTCTTTAATAATTTTATACCCAAAAATTTTTAAAAGCCTTCTGCTTGTAATGCCAAACTATTCAGCTTCTCATCAGATCTGTGTAGCTCTTAGAGTAATGCACAGAGGATTTCAAGCAAAGTTACATAGCTGTCAGAGTTGGGCACAGTGTGCCAATGACCATCAGTATGAAACTTATCCACTGGGAACATCAGACATGGCCATTCCCCAAGGTACAATCCTATAGCCTCCTAAGGGAGAGTGTGCCATCCTTGTGGCCATGATGGGAGTTGCAGGGGGAGGAACATCTTATAATGGTCCCTTGGACTACTCACCCATCACTTCAAACTGTAAACTGTAAACCTATGCTTGATTATTGATGCCTGCCACCTAGTGTCTGAAAATAATACTTCTGGCAATATATACACATATAAATGAATTAAAATTAATTAATGCATTTTAAAAATGAAATGTCTTCTGGTGCATATCGCTATGGATCTCTTAATATGTATATTGTTTTCAGATGTTCAGGTTTCATTGCCTTGGAGCTATGGCTCTGATGGACGTGCATCCTTTTTCATTATTATAAATAATATTTGTCAAATATTAATATTGCTTGCTTTTTGTTATTGTTCCAGCTAAATGTGACAGTTGTAATCCTTTACTGAACCATGTGTTTTTGCATTTGCTAGGTTCCTGGTGCAGTTCAGACAAGACAAAGTCTGTGTGAAGTTTGTGCAGAGCAACCAGAAAAATGGCAATATTCCCACTTGCAAGCGAAAAAACAACAGACTTCTTGAAGTTGCTGTTCCTTAATTACACATACACATACTTTCTAATCTTAAATGGACCCAGTTCTTCATAATGGTGCAATTTTATCTGGTGGGGGGTGGGGGGAGGATTTGGCGGGGATGTGTTTGGCCAGTGGCCAACTGTTTTGGGAATCCCTTTTGAAAAGACATAAGTAACTTGTCGGCACTTGCTTTTGGCTTCATATGACAACTTATGGTTGATATATATAGGCTTTGTCTACTGAAAGCATATTATGAACAGGCAATTTTATCACAATTTTCTTTGCTTATTCTTTGTTCCTTAATGATGTGTATTGCAAATCTGTATGCTTTTATGCCATTCTTCATATTTGTGGGATTAGAATCCTCCACCTCAGGCTACATAGATTGCCAGGAACAGATTGCTTAACCATGTTCATTACACTTTCCCCCTCCTCATCATGATCTCTGGCAAAGTGCAGTCCAAAGGGTTAACAGAGACTGAAGAGTCTGGCAAAATTCTGGAACTTGAAGTAGTTACCTTTTTAAATTGCAAGCAGCACCATGCACTGTGTAATTTGAGCATTAATGGAATATAGGGCAGGAAACCCTAATTCTGCAAAGCAGAAGGAATGTTTGACTGTATATGCAGCAGTTGCATATGTTTTTTTATTATTATTATTTGCAGTGGAAAAAATACTAGCATTTTGCCTCAGTTTTTTTAATTGATACTTTTAATGACTTTATAAGGTTAGGAAGCAGAATGAGCCCATTAAGGAAGCAATACATATATTCAACAGTCACAAGACCTATAAAGCCCAAGGCATATTTTTAGCTCTTTGTGGGGGTTTTCCCTTTTCTCATAAAAATAAAATAAACAGTTAAACTCCATAACATGCATTTGGAAAGAGGCTAAGATATTTTAAACTACTAGTCAAATGAAGGGATAGAATCTTTGTTTTCCTCAAACATTGGTTATATGTGCTGTATAATGTGCAATAAAGCATTCATACAACGTGTGAAAAGTATTTATAATAACTTCTGTTGATAAAAAGGATGTTTAGGACAGCCTACATATACCTTGCTTTCAAGACTGTGTTAATTTAGAAGGGATTTGGTGGGGGGGATGTAGGCTACTATTACTTCAGTTTTAAAAAAATCATTTGGAGGGATGATGTACATAAATTTGATATTAATGATAAATAAATGTTCTAATTCTGTTCTGTTTGGTACTCTTGTATAACCATATTTTTGTATTTCAACCAGTTTTATATAAGTTTGTGTGCCTGATATGTAATGTGTACAGAAAAACACTTTACAATCAAGAACTGCATTCTCAATGTCCAGAATACAGATTGCAATTTAAAGCCTTGTATAAACCAGGAGAATTAGCCGAAAGCATTGATTTATGGAGTGTCGTTTTCAAGTGTTTAGATGGAAGTTAGTTTAAGGAGATTGTCGAATGTGACTGCTTGATTTTGTTGATGTAAGGATGTTTTTAGATCTAGTGTAGTCTCAGTCTGATGCAAGAACTTGCCTTCGAGGAAAGGTTGCTGCACAAGATGTGAAATGCTAAAAAGCCCGAGTATAAATAAAGAAAAGCTTTGAAGTGCTTATTGCTTTGTATGAGCCTGGCTTATTTGATATCAAGAGTCTGGTGACTTCAGAGTAAAAAAAATATTTAAAATTAACCATGGCAGATGCATAGACCTCATACAACATAGTACCTTTACTATATATGAACCAGGACGAATTTCTTAAATATGACACTCTGAATGTAGTGTATGTGCATGCTATGTAGTGATGGTGGTAGTGATGATGATGACAACATTAAAAAAAGATGAACAGGTTTCCTCACATTCCAGCACTTTTTTGACCATGTATCAGAACCCAGAATGAAATTGCAGATTAAAAGGCATAGCTATGCAGCTCCCCTAGGTTGGTTTCTTAATAGCTCAGGTCTCACCCTACAAGGTGCTCTCAAGTGCATTTTTATGCCACAGCAGTGAATAGTTGTAGTTATTTCTGAGAGGAAAATCAACTATTGCTGAGGGACAATTTTATGGGTAGGATGTGCACATAGCCAAAATAGCACTGCTAGAGTCAGCTGGCTGGGGAGAGGAACCTGAAATTTGCAAGAGTATGAAACAGTGGCCTGAAAAAAAGGAGCTAGAGGTAAATCAAAAGAACCTAATGATCTCTGAGTATGGTGAGATGAGTGTTTCTGGACACAAAAATAAAGAGAATAATACAGTACTAGAATTTGGGGTTATCCAGTGAAACTAATGGTGTGAGATTAAGGGCAGACAAAAGGAGATGCTTCACACAGGCCATAAACTATGAAATTTGTATCTATAAGATGTGGGAATGTCTACCAGCCTAGATTGATTTAAATGGGTGTTAGATTGATGGAGGAAAAGGCTATGAATAGCTGCTCATAATGATGGCTATCCAGAGGTATAGTCATGGAGGCCAATAAAAAGTATACCTCCCAATGAGATTTTCCTTCAGTCCCCAACTTTCTAACATTGGAGAGAGATACTGAGAATGGTTCTCACTTAAGACAGATTTTTGCTATGTTTGCATTCTTTGGTAACTTTCCTGCCCCCCCCCCTTTTTTTTTATGCCTAAACTGTATTTCTAAATGCTCAACTTAAGTTTTTGGCTACTGCACTGCTAGATATTTGGGGACTGGAGGAAAATTTCATCACAGGGTCTGAACCCATTGGCAAGGGTAATGCCCTCATTTTCCCCTCCCCTTGCTACACTCTCAGTATTACTTCCAGCATCAAAGGCAGCATGCCTTGTATACCAGTGGTATTATTGAGCTCATGTTCCAATTGTGGGTTTATTTTGTTGGCAACTGTAGAAAGAGGGCTACTTGGCTACATAGGCTTTTTGCTTGATCCTGCAGGGTTCTTGTGAAATATACATACACATTCACACACAAACATGCATACACACTGAAAGCTGGTGGGAGAGAAGGAGAAATGGGGTGAAGCATCCTGGAAGAAGGTAGGGCTGACTGACTGGAAGTCTGAACAGGGACATGCCCCTCTGTAACATTTTCTTACAAGTCCTACTTGTCTGAATCAACTGATTTAGGACTGAAGCCCAAATATGATCCTTGAAAATGGAAAGCATGCTCAGTTGAACCTAGAGGTATGTAAATGAACAAAGGATGGAATATACATTCATATGAAAAAGGGACAATTCCCACCCACCCAAGAAATAACCTGATGCAGGCTGAGTAAGTCCAATTGCTTCTGGCAATAGGATGTTGAGTATCCATTGGAAAAGAGTGTGAAATTGGAGGAATGGAGGAGAGTGGATAGACTGATCTAGCCCTTCGCAGGCTATATCATCCTGGAGGAAGACATGGATGGTTTCCTGGCTAGCACAGTGATCGGGACCACAAAGGCTGTGAGGATATGTTACCACATTTTCTTCCAAGTCCTGCTTATTTTGCATTTTTTGGGTCACGCATTTCTTAGTACTGCTTTCAATGGCACTTCACATGCCATTATCTTCACCCACATACCTTTGCCATTATATGCTGGACACACAGAGGGGTTCTTCTTCAACAAGAATGACCAAAAGCTTTGGAATACATTCTAGCAAAGAGAAAAACAGCTTCATAATAACCCTTAAATCAAAAACATCAATTTTGCGTATGGAATTGAACAGTTGAAGCTTACTGTTCTTCTTAGAGAAGAAATGTTTTATTGCTCTGTGCCTTCATATTGTTCTCTGTTGCTTAGGTTATGATAAAGGATGCTTTCACCAAGACTTGCTTCCAGATAATACATTTTAGCTTGTTAGTTTCTGTGATTCAGGTTGTAAACATCCAAGATTGATTCTGCATTTCCAGATATCAGGTATAGGGGGTTTAGTTTGCACCAGCACACTGGCAATGGAATTAATTACCTTTGTTTGGATTGCCTGTTACACACGCCTGGTAATGCTTAGAGCAATTCTGTATACACTGCTTAAACGAACAAAGAAAAATCCAGCTCTGGCTTACATCAGGATCAGGGAACTTGAGGTTTTCCACATAATCGACTACAGTTGCCATCATCCTATTGGCTGTGGTAGCTAGAGTAATGGGAAGGGGAATCCAACAACTGGAGGACCATAGACAGTGACATCACCAACCAGTGTGGTGTCATTTGAGCATTGGACTAGGACTCAAGATGCTCAAACCACCACACTGCACTGGCTCTCTGATAGATGTATACATCGTTTTAAATGTCAACTTGCACATGTCTAGGACCTCCTGTCCCAATGGGATTTGAATGACATGGTGGATGCATGTTGCTAGTGTGCATATTGTAACAATAACACGCTGAAATTCAGTTGCATTCACTGGGTCTTAAAACATACTTGCTTTTGGCTGACTCAGAATGTGTGTGACTGCCTTCAGAGTTAATCAATGAGTGACAAGAGAATGACCTAATGTAGTAATCAGCCCACCCGTGACAATGATGTTCCCACTCCCTTGATGGTGTTTTAAGCAATTCTGTTCTCAACAAATGGGAATGTCTAAGCATACTAGTCAGGAGGCATGGCTTGAGCCATATAGATTGCCACAGGAGTGCCATTGCCCTGCATCTTGACTAGTTGCTTCCTGTACAAAATGTCTGCAGACAGTTTGATAATCCATGGAGTTTGCATGCTTGATTTCATTGCCTCCTCTCTCATCAGTGCAACTGGAGCATGTGGGATGCTAATGGCTGGGAAAAGAGGATGGATCACTGGGGAATATTTGCAGCCCACTCTCATCACCCTCCTTCAGAGTTAATGCAGCAAGAAAGACTACAGCTTCCCTGCTCTTTTTTGCTCCCTGACCTCAGCTACCCTCTGGGATTCCATAGGGAAAAGTCAGAGAGAGGCTTTGCCCCTGGCAACAGTCAGTACAGACTTTTTAAAGCTCAGCTACAATATGTCTGCAAGGGTTCATTTAGCTTTCCTTTCAACATGAGGCTCTGCTGTAGCACATTCTACACTTTAGTGGGTGCACTGACGTTTGGCAGAAGAAGTGCATTCATACAAGGAGATGAGACTTTATGCACATTTCTACTTTGCAAGATAGATGGTCAGCTTCTTCTCTCTCCAGCCACTCATCTCTACACCAACTGATGGTTCAAGTTTCCACTATCTGGTTTTGCATTGATTGTAACTTGAGTGCCATAAGTGGAGATGCTCCTGAAATTGCTCAAGATTCTTCAAACATTGCTTTCTTTTTCTTTCATATGAAGCTCATTAAGTCCGTGTCATTTTGCCCTGTTTTTAATTTCCATTTCTAAGAGCTGGAACTGGTGTATATCCTTTCAGATCCAGTTTACTGACCTTATCAACATTCCAACTGTTTTTGATGAGGCGTACAACATCTTAAAATTTGAGGCAGATTTTAACAGTATCCTTGTGCTTGGTTTTCCTGTTTATGAGGGAGAATGTTACCCAGCTCACAGTCTTGGTGTTATGACAAGCATGATATGCAGGTTGTAAATACATTTCATATTTGTCATAATGCTTCTGCTTTGGCCATGAAAGAATCATAACAGAAGTGCTCTACACTAAACAGAAATAGTGTCCCTCAAAATATACCTCCATCAGATCCTCTACAGCACTGTGACACAAAGTATTTCAGTACACTTACATATAACTATACTTTGTAAATTATACTCTTCCAATTTATTAATAAATACAATATGACCTATCCATAAACATGCTCCTTTGGCGATCAACAAAATGAAACATAATTTTTATTACCAGTCCACTGTCTCTAAGCAGTGATCAACAAATAAAAGAAATACTTAAGAGCCTTAATAAAAGTACACATTGCAGCCAAGATACAGGAACACAGAAAAACCCACAGCCCACATAAATGTTAATAATGAGGCCAAAAATTAGTTAGATCCACAAGCCTCTAAAACAGGCCTATACTATCCTTATAAGCCAGTATAGAGAATAAAACAGGGCTGCTTTGTTGTTGTGTGCCTTCAAGTCATTTCTGGCTTATGACCCTATCGTGGGATTTTCTTGATAGGTTTCTTCAGAGGGGGTTTGCCATTGCCATCCTCTGAGGCTGAGAGAGTGTGATTTGCCCAGGGTCACCCAGTGCTTTTCCACTGCCTACCCTGCTTTATTACTGTCAGCAATAAAACTGAGGGAAGATGTGTTATCAATGTTCCCAAGAACCTTCAAATCTTATTACCCTTCCTCCCTCAGAATGAAAACATGACCACAAAAGGAGAGACCCATCCCTCATTTCCAAGCATAAACCTCTAAGCATTGATCTGAGGGCACATCTCCTGTGGAGGCACATCCTCCAAACATGGATGTGGCTATCTGGTAGCTCACAACAGGCTCCTTGAGATGCATTCCCACAGAAAAAAGCTGCCACAGGCAGACTGCTGTGCCAAAGTTTGTAAGGATGTGATTGAGGACACAAGGAAGTGATTCTTCACTAATTTTCTTCCTGAAGGGAGCAAGAGGTAATTTTGGCAATTTTCATCTCATTGTGAGAAACACTTGGAAAACTGTGCAGTCTTCTAAGCCTAAAATTCAGGATTTAGGTCCAAAATACACTGCAGAAATAATCCAGTCTGAGACTGCTTGAACTGCCCTGGCTCAGTGCTAGGGAATCCTGAGAACTGTAGTTTGTTGTGGCACCAGAGCTCTCTGACAGAGAAGGCTGAATGTCTCACAGAACTACAGTTCCCAGAATTCTCTATCATTGAGCCAGGGGGGCCATTAAAGTTTTCTCAAACGGGATTATTTTTGCAGTTTGTTTTGCACCTTTGTGCAAACTTTGGATGCAGTACTACTTTTCACAGAAAACAACACATTCTGTTTAAAAGTAATACTTCTGCACAGGAATTTTATCTACTGTGGTTGTCATCCCTCCTTAGATTTGAAGGTTGTTGACTGATTCTGCCAACTATTAACTACTATTAACTATCTCACAAGAGAGTTGGACTACATGATTAAAATACTCCTGATTCTTGTCTAATAGAATGTGATTTGGCCACATGCGATTCACAGGAGATTCAGCTTCCTCCCTTCCCCCCCCCCCAAAAAAACCCCCCTCCTTAAACACCATGGGAAAAGGCTTTGCAGTCCTTACCAGAATATCTGAATAAATGCACATTATTGCATGTACGGCCATCCATCTGCTTTGTGTGCATTTGGACGGCTGTGTATTTTCGGCAGTGGAAGGGTATATAAATGCAAATGGATATGAATTTGGACAGGAAAGTGAATACAATAAACTGTCAATGTGAATGCATATCAGTTTGCCTAGTACACTTAAGTGTATACTAGCCCAGAGTCTGAAGATGTTTGAGAACAGCAGCAACAGCTCCATTGCTGCTATCCCTGAGCTCCCTAGCTATTCCTCTCTTATGCAACACGGTCTTCCTGGTCTCCTAAACTGACCTGTTGTCCTTAAGTTCAGTCAGCCCTTCTGCATACATGGATTCAAGCATCCATGGTTTGAAAATGTTAAAAAAAAAGTATAAATTTAAAATATCAAACCTTGATTTTCTATTTTTTATCACGGACACCATTTTGCTATGTCATTATATTTAATGGGACTTGAGCATCCAAGGATTTTATTTTACATGGGGGATCTTGGAACCAAACCCCAGCGTATAACAAGGGCCCATTGTATAGTGAAGGATACTATCCCATTGTCAGTAATGAAGCAACTAGTGGTGCAGTGGGTTATTGTAAAATAAGAGTTTGGGAGCATCTTGCCCTTTTGGTCAGGCACAAGTATGTCCTGGTCTAGAATCCAGCTGATCTGACTGGGGTAGGCACCAATAGTACTATGGATCTGATATGAAAATTCAACATCACTGGTATACAGTTGAGACATCTCGGCTTATATAGAGTCAGCTGATTTCCTGGTATGTAACAGGAGCAGAATACCAAGATACATAACCCCCTCAAGATACTTTTGGGGGATTAAGGTGCATAAGACATTTGACTGGGCTTGAATCCCAGTCAGATCTAGCCATGACTCAGTTGTGATGACGATTCATTAGTGTGCCATCAGGTCCTTTCTGACTTATCATGCCCCCAAAGTGGACCTATTATGGGGTTTTCTTGGCAAGATTTGTTCAGAGAGGTTTGCCATTGCTTTCTTCTGAGGCTGAGAGAGTGAGGCTTGCCCAGAGTCACCCAGTGAGACTCCCTAACTGTGCAGGGACTTGAACCCTGGTCTCCAGAGACCTAGTCCAAAGCTACACCAGGCTGAGTGGTGTTGCTATTTGCATTTATAGCTCACATTTAAATTTATTATATTTACAGTATATTATACCATTTATATCTCAGTATATTTACTATTACATTTACATCTCACTTCTCCACCATGGAGCTCAAAGCAGTGCACAGTGTTCTCCACCCTACCTCTCCACTTTCTTTACAACAACTCTGTGAGGTGCACTATTGAGTGGGCATTTGAACCTTATTTTTCTCAGTCTGAGGCCAATGCTCTAACCAGTACATTACTCTGTGGTTCCTTCACTCCTCCTCACCTGTCTTTACTTACTCAGTTTGCCTAAATTAAGTGTTTTTCCCCTAAAAAAGTAGCAGTTTGATGCATATTGCTTCTTTTTTTTCTTTACAGCTCAAAAACTCACTTTATCCCTCATCTTTCTTATCCTGTGTTAGTCTCTGAATACATATGCCCTATGTATATAAACAAAGAGCAGTGAAGGGGTCAGTGTTGTATTTGATGGGTCAAAATGCACCAGTGGGCCTGTGATGCATTTCAGACACAGCCCTCCAGGGTCCAAAAGAGGAGAGAAAAGAGAGTGGATTGTTTTCTAAAACAGGATGGTTTCAAAGTATGAAAGAAAAGGAAGTCAGATGGTTACGCTAGAATCCCATCAGTCTGCCTGAAAATCAGTGAGACTTGATCCCATGCAAGTTTAGGAAATCTGTCACCCTTTGGGATGCTGTTGGACTCCAATTTCCATCATCCTCAGCAGTCCCAACAAATCTGACCAACTATGAGGTACAATAATACAATGGATTCATTACCATCTGGAGGGAGAGAGATTCACTGCTGCTGTCCCATGAGAAGGCCATTTGAACTATGCAGTTGTAACCATCGTGACATCACACCACAACGATGCCTTGTTCTATACCAACACTGAAAGATGACCCTGGATGTCAGTCTAGCATAGGAAAATGGATGGTGCCCTGAAGCCTTAAGCATCAACTATCACTTGAAGAGCCATTGTAATCATATTGAGCAAAGCAAGAACAGAGAGAGCAGTGAAAGAGAAGAGGAGGTGGATCAGAACTGCAGCACATGATATATTTTATTTAGAGTAATTTTTCTTTACTGAATTTCAACAAAGCCAGCTTTTGAGTGAGAGAGAGACTGTTGCCGTATGGAACGAATAGCTACAACTCAGGCACACTGCAAAGAGACGCATCTGCTTTCAAGGGTTTTACAGATTAGTATGTTTATGTGACCATTCTGGTGGGCTCATTCCTGCTGGCCCCTTTCCAACTGAAACATTTTATGTTGCATCCCTCACAGGGTATAATGTTGTGGAAATGATCAGGGTTCAGAAACATACAGAATGAGGTAGAGCTTCATTTTCTGTGGAATGAAGGGGGCTTGCTTCTTTCTCAAGAAAGCCATTTAATCAAATTTAAGGACTGTTTCACCAGCTTTTAAAAAAAGTTATTTGGTTAAATATATACAAAGTGAATGTGCTCATATGTGGATGGAGAATCAAGAAATGAGCAGCCAGCTCTGTTCCTCGATGACATCTCTTGAAAGGATGCTCTTTTGCTCCAGATGTTCTACATCGCAAGCAGAGAAATGTTCAGGGTTGAATTTTTGTTTGAAACTGATTGTTGATAGTCTCCCGAGACAGCTTGTGACAAACTGTATAATAAAAATGTTAAAAATAGCACCACTCTTCCCTGGTAAAGCAGAGGTTCCCACAATTCAGTGTGGTGGGAAAGTTGCTGAACTTTCTTTTGACAGAATGTGCTAGTTCTCTGCTCTTGCAACCTCCACTGATCCTCAGTTCCTTGTTTACATACATGTCTTTTTCAACCCTCTCCAAGCAATGCTCTCTTTCTCCAAAAGCAAGGGAGAAATCGTTTTAGATACATACATCCTGTAATATTGGTTGACTTGGTTTTGATTCAGTTTAGACCCTACCTTCCTCCCAGGGTTGGGAAGCAAGGTGACTTCCAACACTATCTAAAAGTTTATGATGAAACCCAATAAATTACATCTTTTACAAATACAAATTAAATCAATTATACAAGTTAATCACCGCTTAAAATTTAAAATACTCTGATTAGTAATAAAACGCATGAAGATATGTAAAGGTCCAATACATCCATTTTAAAACTTCAAACCATAAAGGACAGGCAGTCGCTGGAAGCCTGTCTGGAGAGAAAAGTCTTTGCCTCCTGATGGAAGAACTTTATAGGAAGGAAGTTCCAAAATACAGGAAGAGCCACTGATCTGGCCTTCTCCTGTGTCAGCACCAGACATGTTTCTGGCAGTGATGCAGGGCCGGCTCATCCATATAGGCGAACTAGGCAGCTGCCTAGGGCGCCAAACTGCAGGGGGCGCCAGAGAGAGAGAGAAAGAGAGAGAGAGTGGCTTTAGCCTGAGGATCATAGAATCAGGCAAGCACAGCAGCCAGAAGCACTGCCAGCCTCCAAGAAGCAGGGAGAGAGAGCTACTTGCTGAGGTTGGAAGGGGGAAGATGTTTGCTGCACTCTGCAACTCCTTGGCTGCATCCACACTGGAGAATTAACCCGGTTTGGCACTGCTTTAACTCTTTCTGGCTCAAGGCTATGGAATTCTGGGAGTTGGAATTTGTTGTGGAGTGCAGAGTGCCTCCCTCCTCCCTTCCCTCTATCTTCTTTCCTTCCCCCTTATTTCTTTTCTCCCTCCCTCCCTCCCTCCCTCTTTCCTTCTGTCCCTCCCTCTCTCCCCTTCCTTCTTGCCTTCCTTCCTTCTTTCCTACTTTCCCCCTTCCTTCCTACCTTCCTTCCTTCCCTCTCTCCCTCTTTCTTTCCTCCTGTCCCCTCCCTCCCTCCCTCCCCTTCCCCCTCCCTCCCTCCCTCTCTTGCCAAGAGAGAGACTTGTTCAGGGAAGGCTTACCATGTCCTTCCTCTGAGGCTGAGAGAGTGTGACTCCCCCAAAGTCACCCAGTGGGTTTCCATGGCCCCAGTTCTCCTCCCCCCCCAACTCCTTCCTTCTTCCCAGACTTTGGCCCTATTCCTTCCCTATCCACCCACCTTTGCCTTCCTTCCCACTCACTCATCCCTTTCTCATATTCCTAGATCCCCTTGTTGCTGTTGTGTGTCTTCAAGTCCTTTCTGCCCCTGGCCACCCTCTCATGGGGTTTCCTTGGCAAGGTTTGTTCAGAGGAGTCTCACCATGGCCTTCCTCTGAGGCTGAGAGAGTGTGATGCCTCCACCCAGTAGGTTTCCATGGCCAAGCTAGGATTTGAGCCCAGAGTCATAGTCCAATGCTCAAACAACATACTGGCTCCAACAATCCACTTTAAAAGCTTGGTCTTCTTCCCTAATGTCTTCACCACAAAGGAAGGCACCACAAAATGGAAGACATTCAAGAAAAAGGGAGGCTCAAGAAAAGCTCCAAACACTCCTAGAAATGTAAATGCATGCTTCTTAGCCATGCTCAAAATGGAGGATGTTTTAGAAAACCTCCTGGACAGAAGGTTGGAATGGAGGACATGTCCTGGAAGAGGAGGAGGTCTGCCCTGCCCTGAGGCAAATCTATCATGGGGTTTTCTTGGCAATATGAGTTCAGAGAAGCTTTGCCATGGCCTTCCTCTGAGGCTGAGAGAGTGTGGCTTGCTCACGCTTGGTGTTATTATTATAGTTTATTTCTAAAGTGCTGTAAATGGTGTGCCTACTATGGGTCTTTTCTTTCTCGCCCTGGAGCCATTCCCATCCTTGTTTCATAGGCCACATCTACACTGCACAAATAATGCAATTTGATACCACTTTAACTGCCCTGGCTCCATGCTATGGAATCCTGGGATTCGGATTTTTGGAGGAGATTTTGCTTTCTCAGTCAGTGGAGCCACAACAAACTACAAATCCCAGGGCTCCATAACATGGAAGCAGCAGGATGACCAGATGTCCTCTTTTTCTGGGGCATATCTTACATTTAAGTCTTCTGTCCAGGAGGAATTCCAAAAATGTCCTCCCTTTTGAGCATCACTAAGACACATGGATTTATATTTATATGAGGAGTTTCAGCTTTTACTTGGTCATATCCTCCATTTTACTTGAAAGACCTACATTTTGCGGTGCCTTGTCCTCCTTTGCAGTTAGGACAGCCGGTCACTGTGGGAGCCAAGGGCACCTAGGTGTCAAACTGCATTAATTCTGCAGTGTGGCAGCAGCCCTGGTCCTCTCACCTGGTGACCCTACTGGTTTTCTTCTCTTTCTTGTGACATCCTTTTCTGCCCCTTAGGTGAAGATTTTTAGTTTTTAGGGGTCATAGATGGACCACTACTACCCCACAAATTCATGGTGATGGGATCCAGATTTTTCAACATCATAAGAATGAATAATGCTTCCAGCTTGCAAAAGGAATATGTGTGCATTAGTCCCCATTCCAAATATCTCAACAATAAAAAAAGTCTTTAACCTGTAAAAACCTAATTGGCTTTTTGACTAATTCTCATGAATTCTCTGCTCATGAACTCCCATAGATTGCAATGACATCAGAGAATAAACTGTGGAGCAAGAGAACCTGCTGAGCTTTGGATGCTACAGCTTCATTTGCTCCACTTTCGTTTTAGCACATAGGTGCCAATCCAGAAATGAAGCAGCCATCTAGACAAATTGTTTTGAACAGGAATAATACTGCGCATCACTTCCTATATTTCAGAGGAAGGAAATTTTCTTCTGACCTCACAAGCCCCACCCATACCACCACATAAACTGCATATATGCTTGAAATTCTGGATAATATGCCATACTTCTGTTGAAGTCAATTACAGTCCATAAAAACTCATGATATAATGTATTTGCTTTCGTTTTGGATACCATAGCACTCTTTTTCTCTCTGCAAAAACCTCATGTGGCCACCTTTTTGGAAACTGGAAAAATGGCATTTGATGTCTATGTGTGTGTGTGTGTGTGTGTGTGTATGTATGTACGTGTGTGCGTGCATGCAGATTATGCATAGAGACTGAGGTGTATAGGCTCTAACATACATACGTTCCCATTGAGCAAGCAGTACGTTCTGGAGCAGTAATGAACCATGTTGCATGATTAGGAGCTACTGTATATACTCATGTATAAGTCTAGAAATTTTAGTCAAAAATTGACCCCAACAGCCTGGGTTTACTTATCCACAAGTCAATGTAAGTAAGTACTTTCAGTCTTATATGTGGCGGGTTACAGACGGGCAGGGAAAGACGTCTTGGAGGTGTATTCAGCTGAATACGGAGCCTCCAGACTGCCCACCCCGGGGACGTGCTTCAGGTGTTGGAGCTTCCACATGGGGGGCAATGAAGACGCCTCACCTGGGTCCGTTTCGGACCCGTAGCTTCCAAACCGCCGCCTCGGAGGACGCTGCAAAAAGAGAGGCAGCTTCCGCACGGGCGGCCCAAACCGCGGCTTTTTTTTTCTTTTGCCGGCTACTGGATGCGCAGCTGCGCAGCTACAGCGCTAAGCAGCAGCAGAAAGCCTATGTGCGCATTTAAAGCGGCCGGGCCCCTTTAAACTTTTCCCCTCTGCCCTGCCCAAGAACAGTGGTGGTCTCCTGCCAGCTGGTGATCAGCTGGTGTTGGCATCCTTGTCCGCTTGCACTTTGCCAGTGTCACCAGCATCATAGATGCCTCCTCTCCTTTGGTCCCCGCGCTCTTGCTGAATGTGCAATGCGCAGCCACAGCTGTCTCCACTGCCACCGCTGTCCCCCTGCCATCCCCCATCACCTCCCTTGTACATATGTAAATATTTACAGCTTTAGCGTTTTTTATTGTTAGGTGAAAATGGCACAGGAATGTGTGTAGGGGTGCACTTTAAACTCCAAACTTTCCCTTATCACTTTCTACAACCAAAACATCCGCCGGCAAAACTTACAACTTCCCGCAATTCTAGCAACGCATGCGCACAAGTGGCTCTAGGGTTAGGGTTACGAGCCTTAAAATGCGCCGCAGCTGTGCCGCAGCTTCCACAGCTGCATGGCAGCGGACGTTGCAATTAAAGGCTGACTGCAAACCGCGCATGTCCCGGACCCTGACCCATTATGCGACGCAGCTGACACGGAGCTTTTAAACCGGCAACTTATATTTGCGGCGTAGCAATTCTGGCGTACCGATCCAGCAGCTTACGTACGGAGATGCGCACGTACGCTGCAAATCAAAAAGAAGCGGAAAAAAGCGGCACCTTTTTAATGCCGCTTCTTCCCGCTTGAGGCGTGCGAGGGGCGTGTTCATGACGGCATTCAGGTAAGGCCCGTCTGAAGGCTCTACCTTCATGACGTCATAAATACACCCCTTTTTGCCCGTCTGTAACATAACACTTTAGTTAAACTGCTTCAAGAGGTGATCCTAAGTCTTGCTACTAAATGTGCTAATGAGAAGGAAATCCACATTCCATTTCTTAAAATAGAATATCATTAGCTATAGATTTTTCTC
>NC_056522.1:196104285-196118764 GCF_019175285.1 Sceloporus undulatus | reverse complement strand
CCAAAGAAGACTATTATCCTTTACATTTAACTTTCCTTAAAAAAAAAAGCCAAAAGACAAGTTATTAAGATGCAAAACAGATCTAACCATTTCCCCCTCCAACTTGTATTCATTTTGCTGAAGGACACCAGTACTTCAGAGACCAGTTAGTAAAGTGACATCTTGTAGGAAACTCTACAAGAAAGTACAATACCTAGCAATGTTTGATTAATCTGAACAGTGAATTTCAAGCTACTGCTGAATTTCATGCTATCAGTTCTACCCACAGGGATGATCTTCTTACAAAGTGGAGAACTTATCACATTTGCTCCGAAAGCAATATGCATCTATGCTTCTGTCCCCAGAGTGAGTTTATAAGAATGACCAAGTAGAGCCAATTTAAACACCCTGCTCAGCCTCAAAGTAGGAGCAACCACATTTATATTTCAGGCTTTTGTCTCAAGAGTCTGCTTTCAGGTCAAATGAGCACAAAGGATGATGAGCTTCAAGCAGTAACATGACTGTTAACAATGCTATGCTTCCAAGAAATTTTGCACGTAAACAGAGACACCATTGCACAAGGACCCCAAAAGCCATTTGTAAGACTGGGGTGCTGGTATTCCATTTACTGAAAAAGATAGGACTTGACACCAACAATAGTGTTTTTGAAAATTTGGAACCACCTTAGGAGGACATGTATATTCTCCACAGGCACCATTTGTCCAGATAGTTAGTTCTAGATTTGTAGAGTTTCCTACTGGGTATTGTAGCTGAAGCTGGGCCTCCTGCCATGCTGGAAATAATATAGGAGGACCAGAGGGGAATGGAGGATTAAGGTTCCCATTCCAGTCAACTGTGGCCAAGGTCCAAGCTTTGCCTATGGGGAGCTAGACAAACAAGAGGCTTGACGGAAACAAAATTCTAATGTTCAACATGGTGCTGTAGAGGCCTGCACAACTTGGCAGTAGGTAGGGGCCAAAATTAAAATAAGCTAAACTTCTTTGGGCCTCAGACAGGTTTTAATTAAATTAAACTACATTATTAATTAATTAATTAATTAATATTAATTGCCTCCTCCTCCTCTGCCTGGAGCCTTTGCCCTTCCTCCTCCTCCGCTGCCACCTGGCCTTCTGCTCAGGAGAAAGCTAGGTAGTGGAGGAGCCTTGAGTAGCAAGCATCTGCTTGTCCTCCTCCTCCACCCGATCTTTTCCTTGGGAGAAAACCGAGTAGTGGAGGAGTCTTGCAAGGTGAGTGTTCACCTGTCCTCCTCTTCCTCCACCACCTGGCCTTCCCTGGGGGAAAATGCACAAGCAAAGAGAAGATGCAATAGTTTGCTTTGCCTGAGCCAACTAGAAAGGGCAAGATTCCACCTCCTTTCCCTCTCTCCACCTTGCTGAATTAATTGAGTGCAAACTACTTTTGCACTTTGAATTCAATTTGCATCAACTGCAATAAGATTAGGTGGGAGGAGAAAAGGTGGGAGGAGGAAGAGAGAGAAACTGGGACATTTTACTACCTGAAAAAGTGGAATATAGGAAAGTTAATTGGGGCTGTCTCTACAGATCAGGACAGTTGTAGTGTATGATATTAACAAAATTCTTAATCTGTCTCAGTCACAGCCTTCAAATACACTCACTTTAACTCTGCAGACCATAGGTCAGGGTACCTTACTAAGGAGTGAGGAACAACACTGAAACTACCATGTCTCAATGCTATCTAATTCTGGGATTTGTAGTTTGTTGAGGCACCAGGGTTCTCTGACAGAGAAGGGCAACTATCTCACAAAGCTACAAATCCCAGAATTTCATAGTACTGAGCTATGGTAGTTATGGTGGTGTCAGACTGCATTATTTCTGCAGTGCAGATTGACACTGAAGCTCACCAGCTGTTGTACAAAGTACTGTAGTGGACAAAACTAAGTGAGATTAACTGAACTGATGCAGTCATGTCTGCTTGTTGGAAGATCAAGAGGGTTGGAGCCAGCCTGACTTCCCTTGGGAGGAAGCTCCACAGCTGGTGTATACTCCAGGGAAAGTCAGATTCTGTGTGTACGTATGAACCTAGCCTCTCACAGAAGTGGGACAAATAACAAGATCCCACTGAGGATCTCAAATGTCAGGTGAGCTCATATAGGAGCAGGTAATTGTTCAGAGATTGTGGTCCGAAGCCTCTGATTTAGGTTATAAATAAATTTGCAAATGCCCGATCCAGCAAAGAAAATGCTGTTAGGTCACACTGATTGTAGGTGAAACTAACAGAAGTTTAACTCTACACTTGAAACCAATCATCAACAAATGCTTCATTCCACACGGAATGTGCTCTGACAAGAAATGATTTATCAAACTGATATCAGAAGACAGAACACAAGCAAATTAAATACTTTGGCAATGAAGTGGTCTATGTGAGAATGACCCAGAGCTTAATGCCTGTGCTAGATCAGCACCAAATGCTTCTGTACAACCAGTAAATTGAGGCAAAATATTTGTACCATGACTACACATTGTGAGCAAAATGCTAGAAGCAAACAGCTTCCTTGCACATTTTTATGCTAATAAAGTTAGGGACAGATCAGATGATAAGGAAACAAAGGTCTCCTATTTCTGGGCTGTCAAAGCACAGTGGAGAAAGATGAGCTCACAACTCTTTGCCTTCCTCCCGCCCTCTGTCTGTTGTTCTCTTGAAAAGAAGAAATCTCTCATTCATTCCTGTAGTGAGTGGTTGCCAGTTCAGAGAGTGTTTCTACCCACTCCAATGAAAATCACATACCCATCATGTAAACCATGAAATAGAAAAATGGTCTAAGAATAAAGCTGCAGAACTACATCAAAGAAACAAGGACATGTCCACCAGGCTGACTTGACAGGGGTTTCATCCTTCAGTGACTTGATTTTTGTAAAGTAATCTACATGTTACCCTGACAATTGGGTATTCTCAAATCTATGCCTGCTGACTGATGTAATATGAATGCATTCATGAAAATGGTATTTGCAGTACTGGCCAAGCTGGCTAGAGGATTCTGGGTGTTGTAGTCGAAAAAGTAACTTTGGCGGGATACAGACCACCCAAAAAGGGCAGTCTTCTGCCGCCGTCATTTCCGCTGGTGGGAAGCCTCAGCTGCCAAATGGCGAGGCTTCCCGACGGCAAAAAAAGAACCTGCAAAAAGTGGGTTCTTTTTGCGTCGCACTTGCGACGCCCGAGTGCGCAAATGGCACACTCGTGACATCACAAGCGCGATGGGACATGCGTATGCTACGCCTCCGTTGCATCAAAAATGGCAGTGCCCGTGTGTACAGGGCACCACCATTTTGATGCCCCTGTCACATCCTAGGGGTGAGGCCGGTATGAATGGTGCATCCTCGGCCAACCCCTACCATGTGACGGGGGCGGTGCAAAGTCCCATCTAAATCGGGCCTTTGGAAACTTCCCATTTTGAAGTCGAACTACATTACAAATAATAATAAAAGGATGGGGGTTATGAGGAATATTTACAGGATGAATTGGATTTTGTTGTTGTTAACTGCCCTCAAGTCAATCTCGACTCATGGCAACCCTATGGATACGACATCTTCAAGACCCTCTGTCCTCCACTGCTCTGCTTAATTCCTGCAACCCCATACCCATGACCTCCTTAATAGAGTCCATCCATCTGGCATGTGGCCTTCCTCTCTTCCTATTTTCCTCCACCTTTCCCAGCATACTCTTTTCCAATGAGCTCTTCCTCCTCATGAGGTGTCCGAAGTATGGTCATCTTGGCTTCCAGGGAAGTTTCCGGCTTAATCTGCTCTAGGACCCATTTGTTTGTCCTTTTGTCTATCCAGAGCTGTTTTCTCAATCTGGCTTTGATTCACCATGCACCTTGAAGCTTCTCTCTGAAATCACTATGGTTATGGTTCATGGTAACTCCCTGGAATTAATAAACTGCCCACAGAAGTCAGTGGCTTCCGTTCCTACTCTTGGCCAACTGCTAGATTTTCTGGTATGCTAAAATAATAGCCTTCGTGGCATGCAACATCTAACTAGACTTTCTTTCCTAACTTGATGTTTTGGAAGTGAGTGCTTATTTCTCTCTCCTTCCTTTTCCTTTCCTTTGGTTTTAATTATCAGCTTTAGTAAATCTCGCCTCCTGTTTCTTCCACGTCTCCACTCTCCTTACCAACCCCTCCCCCTCATTTCCCATCATCCAGTGAAGCCAGGCAGTTGGATGGCTGCCTCTGCAGGAAGACATTTATGACTAAACCACTTCAATAGGAACTCTAGGACGTAACCAAATAGAAAGACTCTGTGGGTCTGGCCCTGCACAGTGATGGATGTTGGACAGGACCCTAGAAAGCTTCTCCACTATGTTCCTATGCAGATAGCAAGAAAGCTGAATTAAATCCTTCTGCTTCCATTGAGATTACCAGCGTTGGGATGTTGTTCAGCCAAAAGTACAATGCTGGAAACACAAGACACAGTTCCCTGTCCTGAGGAGAAATAAAACACAAACACAACAGTCTGATAGACATAGTCCTGATAAGACCAATCCTGAACTCAGAGCCCAACTAGGTTAAGGAATATCATGTCTTGCTCCCAGGACCCAGGTTCAGACCAATCCTGAACTCAGAGCCTGACTAGGGTAGGAAATGTCATGCCTTGTCCCCAGGAACCAGGTTCAGATTCTGATTTAGGAGATGATTGCATGGCAAATCATGTTTGCAAATAGGTCAGCTGAAAGCAGCTGGGAGCTGGGGTGCAGTCGCCTGGTGGCATCAGTGATATTTTTAATACGATAATTCCCAACTGCATCCTGTAAGTGACTGTATCCCGGCAGGAGTAAGTCACTTTTTTGCCATGCGATAATCTCAACAGAGTGTGAAGCAGAAAGACAGGAGGACATGCCTTGTTCAGACTATAATACAGACCAGGAAACAGAAGGATAGGGGAACATGCCAGTGCTTGAGACAGACAGTGACAGTCCCCATCAGCCACAACACAGAGCCATGGACTCAATAATATCTACCATAATGGAACACAGACAAGTGAAGAAAGTTCTGAGATGCTCGGAACATTTATAAATAATCCAGCAACTCCCTGGGGAGGTTGTTGCTGACAACTAACTATCCAGGAGAAAGTAACACTCTCATCTCTCTATTTCTGGCTCAAGTTTCTGAAGAATCTTGGACCTTGCATCATAAATTGACCACACTTCCAGGTCACTTCGTCAGACTGACACCTTGGCTTTGTTGCTGTACCCTGCTGATGTGGACTGCCTGAACTCTGAGAACCGTAACTGTCTGGTAAGCTTCTTCTTCTTCTATCTTCTTCTATTATCTTTCTCTAACAGAGTTTGCTTAGTACTTTGCCCCTGGCTGGTCTCCAAGACAGGACAAGGAAAATCAGTGTGCTGTCCAGATAAGTAGAATCACCTTACCCAAGAAGGATGTCATAGTCCTCAAATGATACTGAAATGAAGAAAAGCAGAGGCATGGACACTGACAAGCCTGACAGGGTTCCCTAACAACCAGCTGATCCTTTTATTAACAAATAAAGTACTGAACTTCACATGCATTGGAATATTACTTAACGTGATAAATAGTATGACAGCCTTCCAGCCATGCACCTGTCAGAGTTGAAAACATTGTGCTTTCCCTTTGGTGTGAAACTATGGCTCCTGCAAGCCCTATGCATATGCTGCAGGCAGCACTAAAGTACTGTGAAGGGAAGGGCCTACCCACTCTTTGCTGTGTGGGCAAAGCAGAAGAGAGGGAGCAGCTCTATAACTGTGTCCTCCAGACTAGCCCCAGTTCACACTGTGTATTTGTTGTATAAGTTTGGTCCCAGTGATGGAAGTTGGCACAGCATGCTTAAAGTATATGGATGCATTTACAATGGACCCTTCCTATCATTGGGCTGGTGATCCAAGACTTTGATTGCCCATTGATTGCCATACCCCATATTAATCAATGGCAGCATGTGCATTGAATACTACGGGGTACAACTGTGCATTTTTTGCAGGGGAGGGGCAACCAAGAAAGTGATTCTGTAGGTTGGTCTGAGAGGGAGAAAACAAGTACATAGGCCCTGGAGACAGTGGCAAGGAAGAGGCATGCTCCCCCAGAGAGTCCACCTGACAGAAACTTGCTCAGAGGTTCCATGAAACCTGGTTCTACGACTGAATCAGAATGCTTTTCTTGACCTCCTCTGGAGCCAGCTAAAATGTCTGATTCTTAAAATTGTTTCCACAGAACAACTTGGTATTTCCATCCATCATTAACTTTACAGATAAATTAAAACAATCAAATGCCTGCGCCTATTTGGGGCGTTTCCCCCCACTGGGAGGAGGCCGGTGGCAGCGGCCTCTATAAGATCCCGGCTCGCCGGCCCCGACGGAGGACGCCTCCACACACCCCTCGCCATCGGGGAGAGAGGCCAGAGGACTTGCCTGCGCCTGTTTGGGGCGTCCCCACTGCCGCTGCTGCTAGCGCAGCCGGAAGAACTGTGGCTTGTGCCCTGATACCATCTGGGCAATCTGGTGTCTTTTGTTTTTGTGGTAACTCTGGGGGTTGGAGGGCTAATTGCTGTTTGGATATTGTTATTGTTGTTATGTAATATTGGCTGTTTTGTGATATGCTCTGAGAATTATATTGTTGCCTTTGTATTGAGATGTATTGCCATTGATGTTATGATGTTTTTGAGATATACTGTATTATGTTATTGTTTGCAAATTGCTGTAAACCGCTTTGATTAATTCATTTTAGAAAAGTGGTATACAAATAAATCTTATTATTATTATTATTATTATTATTATTAATGAAAGATGTATCCACATTGCCAGCTCAGTGAGTATCATTTAAACCTTAATTCTTCTAGGGACACTAGATCTTCTTGCTTCCATGATCAGATAGGATTGGGTACCTTCAGGATATTAAGGCCCTTTGAGGTTAACAATATGGTGAGAATACTGAAGCATACTCACAGAAATACCGCTGTTAAGACTCCTGAGGTGAAAATGGGAGAAGCAGGAAAACAGGAGTCCTCTTGGCCACCTTGAAGGATTTTTTGTACAAATTTGGGCAGTGCTGTCTACACATTTAAAATTTTACAAATTTAAAAAAAATTAAAAAAGGAAACAAATGCATAATAAAAATTATTCCAAATGTCTTTTTGGATTGTTTTTGATTCCAAATATGGTGTTAGTCAAATAAGAAAAGTCTAAGATAATTTTAAAATATAAAGAAAAAGAATTTAAACAAAATATTCATATGACAGTAAAGATTACTTTCTTTTGGTCATCTCTGAGAGGTGCAACTGCAGATAGTTGACTATTTATCTATATAGTCAAAATTGAAATATACAGCATGCCTCCAAAGTGACTCGAATCAGCTTTATTTTGGCCTGTCTGTTCGGGCCCAAAGTTAACTGAGGCTGTACAGGTCACCCAGTCACTGGATTGCACCAGTTTTATTTTCAGACTAAACACAGGAAGCTTGCCTTATACTATCATGCCATTAGGTTGTCCAGTCCACTATTGCCAATTCTGGCAGCATCAGCTCTACTGAGACTCTGGAAGGGGACCTTCTCAGCCTGCTGCCTGAGATCTTTAAGGTAAAGATGATAGAGATCCCCTCATCAATCTGTTTCTTTTGAGAGGTATATGTTTAGGCTCAAACTCTGATGGGAATGATTTAGCTGGAGCTGATTACAGCATTGCCTTAACCCTACACCTAAGAGTATAAAGAAAGAAACCCTCTTGGTAAACATAGGAAAGCTATTCCTAGATTTGTGTGTGTGTGTCCTAAAAGTAGACGAAGTGTAGGAAGTAAATACAACAGCCTTGGCAACCCAAAGAGGGACTGAGCCATGACACCTCTAGTACATCACAATACCTAGGTAGCTGTATAATGCTCCTGTCCTAAGCACTCAGTAGGAACATGGGAGGGGTGAAGGTTAACATCTACCACACAAAATGGGTTAGCGTTTTCAGTCCTAGCTTTAAAATCTAAGTCCCGGTCAAACCCAGCAGAACTCTCCAAGGCATCTTGCACCATGTCAAAGAGTTCTGGAGGGGACAGATGGCTAAGTGAGCTTGGTTACAAGCTGGGCCAAACCCTTGGGGAGGGGAGCTATTCCAAGGTGCGGGTAGCCACCTCAGCCAAGTACAAAGGCCCACTAGCCATCAAAGTGGTAGACCGACGCCGGGCACCCCCTGACTTTGTACACAAGTTTCTCCCACGAGAGCTCTCCATCCTACGGGCAATTCGTCACCCAAACATAGTACGTGTTTTTGAGTTCATTGAGGTTTGCAACGGGAAACTTTACATTGTGATGGAAGCTGCTTCCACTGACTTGCTACAGTTGGTGCAACAACTTGGGAAACTCCCCTGTATTCCAGATGCTCGGGAAATCTTTGCCCAGGTGGTGAGTGCTGTGCGTTATTTGCATGACCGGAATTTGGTGCACCGGGACCTCAAGTGTGAGAATGTGCTGCTCACTGCAGATGGCCGCCGAGCAAAGCTGACGGACTTTGGCTTTGGCCGGGAGTCTCGTGGGTATCCAGACCTGAGCACCACTTACTGTGGATCTGCTGCCTATGCCTCCCCTGAAGTGCTGCTGGGCATTCCCTATGACCCCAAGAAATATGATGTGTGGAGCCTGGGTGTTGTGCTTTATGTGATGGTGACTGGCTGCATGCCCTTCGATGACAGCCACATTCATAGCATGCCCCGCCGCCAAAAGAAGGGGGTATTCTACCCAGAGGGCCTCCCCGCTTTGCCTGAGCCCTGCAAGTGCCTTATAGCCCAATTGCTCCAGTTCAGCCCAGCTTCTAGACCTGGAGTGGGCCAGGTGGCCAAAAACATCTGGCTGAAAGGGGGGATTATAAGCAAAGACACCTCTTCCAGATAGCTCTGCTCTAGGATCATCAATCAGAGCTTTGACCGGACAGAGCTGTTGTGGGGGAAGAACCGATTGGAAAGCAATATCAACAAAGATGGAGCTACAGAGCAGTCTGGGATCATGCTCAGGTGCTGCAGCCATTCTGTAGCACTGAGAGGCATGATCATTGGGTGTGCTATAGGAGAAAGCAACAATATGAACCTGAATGAGACTGGATTTTTTAAAAATGCAAACAGACCAGTTACTTAACACTGAATGGAAGACACAGACGAAGGGACACAGAGAACATGCCGCACCCCAAACCACACACAAATGGAAAGCAAGGAGGCCTGTGGTGAAAGAAAAGAGCTGTAACTCTCCACCTTGCCCATGATTTGGACTTCCTCGCAGAACCTATGCTTGCCAATGTGCAGGTGAGACAATGAGACATACTGGTGAAAAATGTTGCCTGAAGTCTAATGCACAAATAAACTCAGAAGCTCCTCTCTGTGCCTTTAGTCTTTTCTAAATCAGGTTTCTTATCCAGTATTAGCTATAACACAAAAACACTCCTCCTAATCAGGTCTGTCATTACATTTATATATCCCCTATTTTCCTTTCTTCTCAGGTAGAATTTCCTGATTTGGAACTTTGTGATGAAATGGCTAGAGAGCAGCAGGGATTGAATGGAAGAAATCTCAGCTCAGTAACCAAGTACACTGAATATTTGTGTCAGGTCACTCTAAGGGTCAAGCTAGATAATACATTTATCACACTTTTGCAGAGGTCTTCCTAAGTAGTAAAAGGTGGCTGCTTGTCATAATATGTGATTTCCCACCCCTATGTATTTTGTATTTAAAGTGCTTTGATTTGTGTTTGGTCACTGGAAGGAAAACATGGACTTAATTTGCAAGTCTGATTGCTCAGGCACCGATTTGTGAGGAAATCTTGCTGAGAGATGGAAAATGAGTTTATCATAGGGTATATATTCACTTTAACATCTAGTTTGACTCTTAATCCATTCTGCCTCAAGTAGTGTTTGTGAAACTACAGTATTGCTCTGAGTTGTTTAGAGCAAAGGTGGAGTGGAAACTACTCGTAGATCTTCGGATGCTTTGCAGTAAGTAGCTCAGCAAGAGCTTCTACTCCCAGTTGTTTAACAATAGCAACAACGTGACTTTTCCCACCTGAACTGGATGCTAAAAAGAAGACAGCCAAAATTAATCACAGCTGAATTTTCATGTGAAAGGGTTATCTTCCTTTGGTATTGAAAACAAACTCCTAGTCTCAGAATATTCTCAGAAGCATGTTATTATTGTGAGATGACAATGTTGCTATGATTATTTTAGAGGAAAGGGAGGAAAGAAAAGTGACTTAAGGTTGCAATACTATACACACTTATATGAGACCCTGGGGCTGTGCAGACTGCCCCTGAGGGGCGGCCTACAGCCGCCTCCATCTTTGCCAGATTAGAGTGCACCGCGGCCCCAATCTGGCCTTTCCAGGGCACCATAGCTGCTGTGTTGTGGCTTTACAGCACTTCTTTGGTACTGCATCATCTAAACACAGTGCCAGAGGAGCACCATGATGCTGTGCGCCATGTGGTGCCGCGCATGGCGTCACATTGGCATGGGGGCAGAGTCAGGACATGAATCATATGGATGCCATGCCCTGACTCCGCCCCCAGGCCAGCCTTAATGGTCAGTCTGCACAGCCCCTAAGTCCCACTTAACTCAATAAGTCTTCTTAGTAAATATATTTTGGATTGCACTGTAGATAAAGTCAAGGTCTAGATCTGAATTTTGCACAGTGATTAAAGAACTAAAATTAAGCATATAGTAGATGGGTCTTAGGGTGCATCCACACTGTAGAAATAATGTACTGTAGAAGTAATATATCATCCTGTGGAATACTGAGATATGTAGTTTTATATGAGATATGTAACTCCTCCTTCCTTAACTGTCATATTCTGGCCTCCTATTTCCCTCCAGCTATGCTCTGACTGTGTGGGGGAGAGGCTTGTGTACCCTAATGAAGTTGTGAGCTATGCTGGCGGTGGTATAATAGCCACCGGCAAGGCCTCCCATGCCAGACAGGTCACAACCGAAGGGTCTGACCAAGAGCACCAAAGGGCAGGATGGGCTCTCTAGCCTTATGGCAATCATCCTAGGAGAAGGAAAACTCTAATCCCAAACCTGGGCAGATGGTGCTTGTCTAACCCTCTTAGGTCAACCATCTAAGAGAAGGAAACTCTAATCAAACCTACAACCTGAGGACCTCGCTGCCACTGTCCATGCTTGTCAAGGCCTCAGCAGTCAAACCTATGGTTTAAAGGGTGAGGCCAGTTCTCTGCACGCTGTGCTCCACCAGAAAAATCCATTGCACAGACTTGAAGGATACATCCAATATCATCAACACACTTGTAGATTAGGTGCGGATGAATCCTTCCTGAATCTTTGTTCGCGAAGTAAAGCCAAGAAGAAGAAGTTTTACAGGGTTTTTAGTCTTCTCTGCCAAAGAGTGCTGGTGCCTCACATAACTACAAATACCAGGATGCTATACGATGGAGCCATGGCAGTTAAGATGTGTCAAACTGCATTATTTCTACAGTGTAGATGCACCCCGAGGAACTTGCCACACAGCTTTAAAAAACGACTTACCACTCCTGAATTGAATCCTAATTTGGGCTGCACCCTGGTCCTATTGCATGGCTTTTGCCTCCAAAATCCGCCATCCAAGTACAGCCTGGCTGCAGCCCACGTCCGTTAACACACTTCAGTGGCCGTTTTTCAAAGTCAGAACGCTCCCAACTTTGAAAAATGGCTGCTGAAGCACGTTAAGGGATGTAGGCTGCAGCCAGGCTGTACTTGGATGCCAGATTTAAAGATGAAAGTCATGCGCTAGAACCAGGATGCAGCCCAAATTAGAATTCAATTTGGGAGCGGTAATTTGCTTTTTAAAAGCTGTGCAATAAGCTCCTAAGACTACATTTCTGTTTGGAGACAAAAAACAGTTTTATATTACTAAGGGGTAAGTTATATTGAATTCATTAGGATCCACCAAATGTGTATAGAATCTGGCTGCAAATCATTTAACTGAATCCAAGCTTCCTATATTACCATCCAAATCTGAGATCAAGTCTCACATTGAGACTATTGGTCTATGTAGACATTTTCACATGGACCAATAGTCTCAATGTGAGACTTGATGGCAACACAAGCTTTTTTGTCTCCAGACAAAATGCTACTCAAACTATCACATTTGAGCCCATTTCTTCCCTGAATTAGCAATGTTATTATCCTTAAACCTAAGGTTTCTATACTATGGTTGTTCAAAACATCTCATTCATCAAAGCATATTTTGAAACCGTTCCCATGTCACTGGGGCAGTGAATCCATTCCAGGGTTTAATTTGAATGTCAAAGGAGTATGTAAGTTTCTCAACCTCATTTCAGGATAGAGTTCAGCAGCTTGCATAGCTCTAAAAGTTGAACAGATTCACCACCACAGTAACATGGAAGACATCAGCCTTTAAGGTTACTTTTCTATGGGTTTTTTTTGGGCTATGTGGCCACATTCTGGAAGAATTTATTGCTGACATTTTGCCTGCATCTATGGTTGGCATTTTCAGAGGTTGCTGGCATGGAAGTGTGTGGTACTTTTTTTTTTTTTTTTGAAATGGTTTACATGTTAATGGTGGAGTTAGTTTGTGTGTCGTACTGTGTTGAATGGCACGGCCTGGAGGTGTGTTGTGGGAGGGATATGTGAGGGGATTTGTGGCTATTTAGTTGGTTATCCATTGTCTGCAGGGAAAAAACCCTTGTGTCTGAGTGGTGCTCATTTGCTTGCACTGAATCTTGATTTTGGTGTTTTTGAGGACTGGTAGCCAAACCTCATTTACTTTCAGCATTTCATCTTTTCTGTTGAAGTTGTCCAGGTGTTTGTGGATTTTAATGGCCTCCCTGTGCATTCAGACCTGGTAGTTGCTGCCATGGTTCAGAATTTCAATGTTTTCAAATAGTATTCTGTGCCCCAGTTGGTTTATAATGTGTTCTGCTGCTGCCGATTTTTCTTACTGGCCCAGTCTGCAGTGTCTGTCATTTTCCTTGATTCATGTTTGGACACTGCATTTGGTGGTCCCTATGAAGACTTGCCTACAGCTGCACAGCAAAGCTCTGGTGCTACAACCAGCTACAGTTCCCAGAATTCCATAGCATTGAACCATGGCCATTCTTAGTAATAAAATTTATTCGGTCTTTGACCAGTATAACATGGCCATTCAAATGGTGTCAAACCAAATTATTTCTCGAGTGCAGTGGTAGCCTTACTCATTCCAAACAGACCAGTCCAGATTGGTGAACATGTGCTCCTCACATTATAAATACATAATGTGTGTGTGTGTGTTGTGCCTTCAAGTTGCCTGTTGACTTATGACAACCCTGTGCATTTCATAGGATTTTCTTAGGCAAGGAGTACTCTGAGGTAGTTTTGCCAGTTCCTTCCTCTGAAATATTGCTTGCAACACCTGGTCTTTGATGGCATTCTCCTATCCAGGTACTAACCAGGGCTGATGCTGCTTAGCTTCCAAGATCAAACAGGATCTGGTGCCTTTATGGTATTTTGGCTTTTCCACTTCTACATTCGCATTCCAGTGATCATGGAAAATGAATGAGGCTAAATGGAAAATGAATGGATTAAATTTTGGAAGGAATCCTTATGTAATGTAGGAGGTTGTTTGTGTGTATGAGAAGCCATGCTATCGAATTTCTGCAATGTAAACATAGTGCAGTAACCATGTGCAACATCGTTGAACAAAGATTGCTGAAGTAGCTACAGGAACTGTGGCAACCTCAGCCCCTTAAAATAACAATACACAGAATGAGGGAGAGGAAATATACAGTCAGCCCTCTGTATCCACAGATTGCTTATCCACAGATTCAACCAGCTTGAAAATGTTAGATATATTTTGTTTCTGTTAATACTGTGAGCTTCACTAGCTAGTTAAAACTGCAAACTAGTATTGGTGTAGATTATTGGGGAACTGGGGACTGGATCTATGATCACATGTAACTGGATCTTGAACAACTAAGAGCTAATCTGCACTGCAGAAATAATACAATTTGGCACCACTTTAACTGCCATGGCTCCATCCTATGGAATTCTGGGCTTTGTAGTATGCTGTGGCACTAGAGCTCTTTGACAGAGAAGGAGAGGATAAATATCTCCCAAAACTACAAAACCTAGAATTCCATAGCACTGAGTCATGGCAACTAAAGTGGTATCAAACTGCATTATTTATGAGGTGCATATTATACCTGTGAAGAAGTCCTGCCATAATACTGCAAATCATCTCACGATAGCTCCTACTCTTATTTTTTTATCTAATTCCTGGCTTAGTTGTACAAAAATTTTTTATCCTGAACCCACTGCAATAAGTCCACTGAACAAAGTGTAACTTTGGGAAGCAGACGTAAGAGAAATATCTGACACATTTAACAGGTAACCAGACACCCAGCCCTATCAGGGCTGAAACAGTCACAAGGGCCAGGATTCAGAACTTCCCCTGGAGTCTGATGGGTGGAAATATCAAGCAACAAAGACATTTTGCTAGATTTAAAAAGCCAGAACACAGGGATCAGGGTTGCCCT
>NC_056522.1:196103154-196104260 GCF_019175285.1 Sceloporus undulatus | reverse complement strand
AGGCGCACTGTAATATCATTGCTGGCCACAACCTCAAGGTAACATATGGATTACCTAAGAAAAGGAATGGGGAATCTGCAGATTTCCAAATACTGTTCAATTCCAATTCCCACTCCCATCCCCTTTTCTAGGAAATAACTGCATTTTGTCCTTTGTCGTCGTCATAGCATATTCATTTAAGAATCAGTCACAATGCCTGTTATGATTTCATCATTCAAAGTGAAAATGATGTAATGTAATTTGGAAAGTATTCTGATGCAACTCAATATCGTTTTGGTTGACTTCATGTCAGCACTGTCCTGTATTTTATTAGTTACACATGTTAATTAGTTTAGAAAGTTACCATAGAATGAATTATGAACTAACAAGCTACACTAGCAGGGCTGTCACTAACAAACCTATTACGTCTGGACTTTTGAAACACTTAACATATAATCATTTAAGAAAATGAACTAATGGATTCCCAGAACTCTATCCTATCTTAAATAAAAGTGATTAAACTCACAAGCCAACATGTAAACAAAGTAAATCTGGGTGACCAAGCAGAGAAGCTTTATGACAGTGTTTCCTACAAATGTGCTGTGGATCATATCTTACATAGTAATCTAACATTCTGAACTATAAGAATTACATTCAAGTATCAAATGATCTACCATTTATTTTAAAATTCATGGTCAACATGAATCTTTAAATTATATGAACCTACAGAAAAAATATTAAACTTGTATAAATTTATCTATCATATTAATTTTTTGTGAGCTTGCTATGCCTAATTAAGTAGAAGTAGGTCCCACTGAAAACAATGAGACTAACTTTCAAATAAATGTATTATTACACTACACTTAAAGAACTGTTCTAACAGTGAACTTATACTGATTCAGGGGAAGGATAGCTTTAATTTATTAAGTGTTAACTAAAGTTTAAAAACCTGAGGACAAACTAATTTTTCATAACTGCACATAGGGCTAAATCTGTTAGTCCCACTTAGAATGACCCTACTGAATAACAGGACTTATGTAAGAGTTGGTTTACTAAATCCCAGTCAAGCAATGAGTCTATTTCTAGTCTGGATTAACAACTGGACTCAGCCTCTAATTCTGATGAAA
>NC_056522.1:196097361-196103054 GCF_019175285.1 Sceloporus undulatus | reverse complement strand
CCCAACAAATGAATCCTAAAAGAGCAGAGGGGAGACAGAAATTTATAGAGAGGCTATGGAAACAGCAAACCTTTGCCTGAAGGTTATTTTTAGTTTGGCAAGAAAAAATAGTGTCAATTACATCTCAGACTATCATAAGGATGTTTCTGAAGTATTTTTATGCTCCATTAAATCTCTATATGACCAAAGCATATTCTGCATTGAACGTATATATAAACTTCCCTCTCTACTTAATCCTATGCACCCCTTCTCTTTCTAGAAGTGGGATAGAGAATATATGGAGAAGAATTTAAGAACCTTCTGATTTAATGTAGTTAAGACAGTCTTTAGAGTCTTTCAGCATCTGGGGAAACTAACAAAACTGATGTAAGATAAAAAGACTGAGATTTAGTAATGGATCCCTGCCTTGTAACACAAATTTTATAACAAAATGTATGTTTTTCTGCATCAGTAGCACTTCCTTTCAGATACACAAACACAGGAAATCTATTCCTCAGTGGAAAGATCACATGGTCTTCAAATGCCATCTCTTCATTCTCATCCTATTAAAAATTAATTCAGTATCTTAGCAACTGAGAGCTGTCTTCTCTTACCAAACAAGAGCTACTGGAAGTATGCACATTCATCACTAAGAAGCCCTGTATTTTGTTTAGTGCTAAATGACTCACCAGAACACAATTCAATTTCCCATTTCAACAAATATGTGGTGAAAGGGAGTCTATAGGAAGAAACTGTACACAAAAGCACACTTGCATTAACTTAACATATGGGCAATTTATTTTGAAACAGAAGCTCAACTTGGCTTAGTAATGATAAAAAAAGTAGCAGTCACAGCTTCCACTTTTATTACAGGAACTTGCTGTTATTTGATACTGTTATCTGCCAGCAATAGGTAAGACAATTCAAAGTTATATTTCTTAGTTTAAGTCTTCTTTCCTGACAAGCAAAAGTAGACCTCCACTAGTGCATTATTTACCTGTTCAATCCCCCTCCGCCACCCCGCCACATCCCAGGCCTTCCTAGCAGGTCCCTTGTCCTTAGAATCAGCTGTTTAGTGGGTTGCAGTTGGGAAGAGAGGTTCAAAAGTCCTCTAGTATGAACAGAGTGCCACAAACTCTATTCCAGATCCAAGCCTCTGGGGACAAATACACAGCATTTTGGCACAGGCCAGTTCACGTCATTTCTTGTCTCCACACAACACCTGCCCGATTTGTATACCCACTCATGTTTGAACTGTTACATCACAGATGTGACGTAGCAGCAGTTTTCTAGCAGTCATAACCCTAGCACTTTTCTAGCACTGGCTTATCTAAGGGTCTATTTTTATAAATGATATTTGGTCATGCAAAAATAAAGGTTAAAAAAAAACCTTCAGAAAGAAAAATGTGACTCAAAAATGAGGTTGAACTGGATGTACCAGCCCACAGAACAGGGAGAGCCTAATTATAATTTATATTTTAAAATGAACCATTCTGACAACAGTTTCAAGTTCACTGATTGCATATTGTTAACATCATGTTAATAACATACACCAAACCCTACACCAAGCAGCACTAGGGCTGCATTACACTGCAGAATTAATGCAGTTTGACACTGCTTTTATTGCCATGGTTCAGTGCCATGGAATTCTGGGTTTTGTAGCTTTGTGAGATATTTAGCTTTCTCTGTCCAAAAGATCTGGTCCAACAACAAACTACAAATCCCAGGATTCCATAGGATGGAGACATGCCAGTTAAAGCAGTGTTAAACTGCATTAATTCTGCAGTGTGGCAGTAGCCTAAGATGCATGAAGGAACATATGTGTTCAGAAATCATACACACATTGGTAGTGCCACATGATAAAAGATTGATGAAAGAGTACCCACTGATGAAAGATTACCAATAATATTAACTTCATCAGGGCAATAATTCCACAAACAAAGCTTCTCATCTCATATATGGAGAGAAAAGACATTTTAATATACAAGATGTAGGCATCTACCCACTTGTATCCAAGTCACTACAGAAATATATTGGACAACTTTTATCCCTTGCTTTTCCATGTGCTGTAACATTCTGCTTTAATTCCATGCAACTATAAATATCAGTATCATAATTACAGAAGTTATAAAATTAGTGAAAACGTGACCGTTTTAATTAACCTGTTACCTGAACTCTCTGGTAAATGTGCACACTTATTCATTTTCTTAAACCAAGAAACAGTACTTTTTTCAAATAATTTTACATAATATCTGATTTCAATTGAAAATTTAGTTTTTTATATTAAAGTAAGAACTGTAAAAATTAATCTACAGAATAGAGGACAGACAAGCATTCCATTCCTCTCTTCTCTTCTTCATCAACTACTGGATCTTTGTCTTCTGCCTTGTTCATTAGCATACTGTGATGTGGCAATTCCAAATATAGGTAACTTACCATCTTCATTGAGGAACAGTTTGTTGAATCTTAGTCCACTAGGTTCTTTACCAACGTATCTGTGTACATATTCAGTGCCAAGGTCATTAACAGCAATAGCATATTTCAAAGGCTTTACACAGGATTGAAGACAAAATGGTACTTTGGTATCTCCAATAGAATGCCTGTAAGACAAAAAATGCATTAGTCATTGTACACTGTCACATTTGTTTTGAAAAATGAAAAGGCAAGTCCTGGGGCTGGGACTTTGGGAGGGTATTCTATTAATATTATTATTCAACTCTTATGACACACAAGAGGAAAATAACATTTTTCATTTGTAATATTCCACTGGTTTAGGAAAGAAAATCAGCAACAAAAAAAATGCAAAAGTATTCAGTGTAAACTTTCAGCAAGTGAGTAGATATCAACATGGATTTGAGCTTTCAGGGGCTGGATAACTTTGGTACTATTTGAATAATAAATAATAAATTACAGCCCCAAGTATTAAGAAATAAATACAAACATTACCTTTGTGTACCAAAATATGTTTAAAACACCAGTATAATTTCAAAAATCAATCTGAAAACCACTTCTGAGGCTGTTCGTTAATTCAGATTTTAAAAAAATCAGTATATTACTTTGAGAGAATATGCATGTGATGGAATGAAACAACTCTATTGTTATTTCTAACAGCACTAAGGAATAAATTATATAACTATCTGATTATCCAAATGACAACTGGTATCTGCCTCTATTACAATAAGAACACTGCAGTATTTCTGTGCTTCTACAACTAATTCCAAGCTGATAGGATCAATTTTTGAGGGTTATTTCCACAAAACTAGCCAGGTTTAGGTATTAAAGTAAAATTATGGTCTGGCCATCAGGGCCTTTCTGAACCCAGTTAAGTCTGAACTCTATCTGGCAACTCAAAATAAGACTTTGAGAAACCAATTACTGAATACTTTTTTAAAAAAATCAAGCAAGCCAAACGTCCACAATGTGTAATCCACCAAGTTAAGCATTGCCCACATATGCCGCAGAAACCATCTGTTGCTCCTACCCACTTAGAACTACAAAAAGGAAGATGGCTAGCACCTGGCATGCTACATTATTTGGAGAGGAGGTGCTGTTCAGTTTGAAAGGTCACAAGTTCTGCAAAAGGCACAAGTGTATAAAAATATGAGCAAGTGCAAATCAAAAACTTGTTCAACCATATTTGGTGACTAACTGAATTATTTAAGGGAGCTGACAGTACAATTATACTATTCAGTGAAATGAGGTTGGTGCATTGTTAACATAATCAAAAAGTTATCTAATCTTATTATTTCAATTAACAAAATTCAAGAGGTAAAGTGCAAAGATAAATTTTTAAGCTACAAAATTATTCTTACTTCTGGAAATAAGTGGCCAGAAAAAGATCTGACTGACACATGAAGAAAAGTTATGTGGAAACTTCCATGGTGGTCAAAACTATTAATGACTGATATATTATTTATTTATTTATTTTCCTCCAGCTCCTGTTGATACAGTATGGTAGGTGTTCTATAGTAGTGCTCTGAGTGAGATAACAAGGGGGCGAAACAGATGCACAGAAAAGTGGCTTGAAGCTGCCTTTTCTGAAGCCACATTGAAACCCCACCAACTGCAACGCCGGCTCCCAAGGCAGCTGGCCACATGATATGGCTTCAAGCTAGGAAGAAGTGGGGAAAAGCTGCTTCGTTTTGAAACGGATTTTCTCTGCATAAGGCACACTTTCCTGCTAGCTTCAAGGCATGTGTCATCTAAACACCACACCTTCAAGTCAGCCTGAAAGCACCTCTTTTTGCCTGTCTATTTAGCCCAAAGGGGAAAAAATACATTTCTGGGAGATGAGAAAAACTTTTATTGTTGTTGTATGTCATTTCTGACTTACAACGACTCTAAGGCTACTCTATCACTGTCTATCTTGTTCTATCTAATTTACAAATAATGCCTGTGTAAGAAATACATTCAGAAATCTGTAGAATATTTTGGACCAGAAATCTTAATAATGCTTGGATGTTGCATCCAAGCCAGCCTGTGGCTTCACATTCCAGCTTTCAGCCACTCCTTAACTGTCATCTAAATGGATATTTAGATGAAATGGTTAACTATGGAATTAAGGAACATCTTCAAAGGGACAGTGGATATAAAAGGAATCCAACTGAACTCTGTTAGGAACAGAACTCCTATCACTTGGCTACTTTCCCTGACCTCGGATGTTATGGGCTGGCTTTAAGACTGGAACAATTCCCACTGTGAACAGTCCTTTTTCAACTACAGAAATTTTGCTGAACTGTTCCATTATTAACAACCAGTGCATTCCAACAAAATTTCTTCTCTGCTATAAACTCTTCAACCAGACTATCAGTAAACACAACTATAGTACTGCCACAGTAAATCTATTTTAGCCTTGAGGAGTATTAGGGACAGCTCTCTGATATTAGATACAAAACATAGTGGAAAGATCTTCCAGGGAAGTTGGTATTACGTATACCATACGAAAGTCAGACCCCCCTACCCAAGAGTCAATGTGTCATTTAAAACAGCACAGTAAGACTGAATGTGCTTCTTCTCCAAAACTGGGCAAAATAATGGCCCCAGTAAAAAGTCCTGAAGTACATACAATACACCCAAAATCAAAGCTTTGATGGCTATTCAGTGGACACCAACATTTCTGCTAAACACTATGAAGAGACAATCTTTCTCAAATCAATGCTAAAATTAATGGGGAAATATATCCTACACACAGAGAAGTGCAAGACAATACTAGATTCAAGATAATCCCAGATTTAATTTCTCTTCTCTAATTGTTTTAAACACCAAGGGTTTAAATCCAACTGTTAATCCCAGCTAGAATGGATCCACTCTATAATAGGAACTTCGTAAGGCAACACTTATGTAATAACCATTTATTTAATAGGTGTATTCTTATTGATTTAATGGGTCTATTCTAACTAACAACTGGATTTAGACCTAGTTTTCTACCCCTTCTGGTTATCAAAATGCTATGAAAGACAAAAACACATTTGCTGAGAGCCTGCTGAGACTAGAGCAAGTCTAGAAATATCTTTTGAGGCCAGGATAATCTCTTATTTCTTACAGTTCATTGACCTCCACCTAGAATCAAAGAATCAGAGTTGGAAGCAAGGACCACCCAGTCCAACTCCCTGCCATGCAAGAATCACAAAGTACAGTCGTCCCTCCTGATTAGCAGACTTGTAGTCTGCGGTCTCAATTATTCATGGACATCAAAAGGGGGGAGGGATAAAATG
>NC_056522.1:196092985-196097261 GCF_019175285.1 Sceloporus undulatus | reverse complement strand
CTTATTATTTCAATTAACAAAATTCAAGAGGTAAAGTGCAAAGATAATTTTTTAAGCTAGAAAATTATTCTTACTCCTGGAAATAAGTGGCCAGAAAAGGATCTGACTGACACATGAAGAATAGTTATGTGGAAACTTCCATGGTGGTCAAAACTATTAATGACTGGTGTATTATTTATTTATTTTCCTCCAGCTCCTGTTGAGACAGTATCGTAGGTATGTTCTATAGTAGTGCTCTGAGTGAGATAACAAGGGGGCGAAACAGATGCACAGAAAAGTGGCTTGAAGCTGCCTTTTCTGAAGCCACTTTGAAACCCCACCAACTGCAACGCCGGCTCCCAAGGCAGCTGGAGTGCTCATTTCATGGCCACATGATATGGCTTCAAGCTAGGGAGAAGTGGGGAAAAGCTGCTTCGTTTTGAAATGGCTTTTCTCTGCATAAGGCACACTTTCCTGCTAGCTTCAAGGCATGTGTCATCTAAACACCACACCTTCAAGTCAGCCTGAAAGCACCTCTTTTTGCCTGTCTGTCTAGCCCAAAGGGGAAAAAATGCATTTCTGGGATATCAGAAAAACTTTTATTGTTGTTGTATGTCATTTCTGACTTACAACGACTCTAAGGCTACTCTATCACTGGATTTTCTTGGCAAGATTTGTTCAAATGAGGTTTGCCTTTGCACTGAGACAGTGTGAATTGCCGAAGGTCATCCAGTGAGTTTCAATGTCTGAGCAGGGATTGAAATCCTGCTTCCCAGAGTCTTAGTTTAATGCTTAAACCACTATACTATGTTGGCTCTATGAAAATATACTGTAGAAAAAAATGGCGCTGAAAGAATATACTGTATTTTACGCAGGCGCACCTTACGCGGCTTTCAGCATACGCTGAAAGTTGTGCCATAAGAACCTGTCGTGCACCAACCCCATTACTTCCTATGGGGCTTCAGCATATGCTGATTTCCCCTTATGTGGAGTGATCCGGAATGGATCCCCGTGTAAAAGGAGGGTGCACTGTATTGTTGCAAAATCACAGTATTGTCTTGGGGGGGGGATAGATCCCCTCATGCAAGATGTCCCAACTGGGACTTCTTATCTACATCTGACACTAGTGTCTAAGGTGTGAATTCTAGTCTGGATCCAACTGTCTCCATGCACAAAGTCAAACTAATCTACTTCTGGTCCTTCCCTTTCTGTGGCTCCCTAACATAATTGAGGAGATGCTATTCATAATTGGGGAGATGTTATTCATTGTACAGGATCCATACAACTTTCCCTTTAGGCTGCACTCAAAATTATATTTTTGAGAGAGGAAAAATCTCATCCCTGTTAGCATTATTAAACAATTTCTGTTGTTGTAGGAAAGCAACTGCAGGAAAGCAACTCATAAGCAACGTCTGAGCTTTATTATCTCTAGTCGCAACTCCCTCTCTGCCTATACTACTTTGTGGAAAATAAAATGTCTTAATCCTCGGTAGACATTAGGCATGCCTAAAACATATAATTGTGTGGGTTTGTTGTTGTCACTGTTGCTTTAGGGGAGGGGGCGTTTGTGGAGGGTGAAAGGTGGAAAATTAGGGAAAACAATCTTGTTCTATCTAATTTACAAATAATGCCTGTGTAAGAAATACATTCAGAAATCTATAGAATATTTTGGACCAGAAATCTTAACAATGCTTGGATGTTTCATCCAAGCCAGCCTGTGGCTTCACATTCCAGCTTTCAGCCAATCCTTAACTGTGCCATGGGTATTTAGATGAAATGGTTAACTATGGAATTAAGGAACATCTTCAAAGGGACAGTGGATATAAAAGGAATCCAACTGAACTCTGTTAGGAACAGAACTCCTATCACTTGGCTACTTTCCCTGACCTCGGATGTTATGGGCTGGCTTTAAGACTGGAACAATTCCCACTGTGAACAGTCCTTTTTCAACCACAGACATTTTGCTGAACTGTTCCATTATTAACAACCAGTGCATTCCAGCAAAATTTCTTCTCTGCTATAAACTCTTCAACCAGATTATCAGTAAACACAACTATAGTACTGACACAGTAAATCTATTTTAGCCTTGAGGAGTATTAGGGACAGCTCTCTGATATTAGATACAACACATAATGGAAAGATCTTCCAGGGAAGTTGGTATTACGTATACCATACGCAAGTCAGACCCCCCTAGCCAAGAGTCAATGTGTCATTTAAAACAGCACAGTAAGACTGAATGCGCTTCTTCTCCAAAACTGGGCAAAATAATGGCCCCAGTAAAAAGTCTTGAAGTACATAGAATACACCCAAAATCAAAGCTTTGATGGCTATTCAGTGGACACCAACATTTCTGCTAAACACTATGAAGAGACAATCTTTCTCAAACCAATGCTAAAATTAATGGGGAAATATATCCTATACACAGAGAAGTGCAAGACAATACTAGATTCAAGATAATCCCAGATTTAATTTCTAATTGTTTTAAACACCAAGGGCTTAAATCCAACTGTTAATCCCAGCTAGAATGGATCCACTCTATAATAGGAACTTCATAAGGCAACACTTATGTAATAACCATTTATTTAATAGGTGTATTCTTATTGATTTAATGGGTCTATTCTAACTAACAACTGGATTTAGACCTAGTTTTCTACCCCTTCTAGTTATCAAAATGCTATGAAAGACAAAAACACATTTGCTCAGAGCCTGCTGAGACTAGAGCAAGTCTAGAAATATCTTCTGAGGCCAGGATAATCTCTTATTTCTTACAGTTCATTGACCTCCACCTAAAATCAAAGAATCAGAGTTGGAAGACACCACAAGGACCACCCAGTCCAACTCCCTGCCATGCAAGAATAACAAAGTACAGTCATCCCTCCTGATTAGCAGACCTATAGTCCGCGGTCTCAATTATTCATGGACATCAAAAGGGGGGGAGGGATAAAATGGCAAATGCAGGTTCATACCCCCATTCAAATCAATGGGGCTTGGATATGTGCAATTTTCTGGATCCGTGGGGTGGGTGGGTTCCGGAACAGCTTCGCTGCGAATCAGGAGGGATGACTGTACTCCCTACAGATGGTCATCAGCCTCTGTTTATAAAACCTCCAAAGGAAGAGGTTGGTAATCCAGTCTCAGCTCTTCAAGCATACTGCTTAACATCACCACACATTTCAGTTCCCAGATACAGTATGCTACTCCCTTCCCTGTGCATCCAAGTTTTCTCTACCCCAAACTCCGATACTAAACATTTTGTGGCTACTGACAATGCTCACTTCTCAACAATCTGTTTTGGGTCCCTACTCATATTTGGTCCCCCCCCCTAAATCTTTTGATTTTACTTTGCCTTTTGGTATTCTAGCAAACACTTTTTTGTGTGTGGACAGCTTTTTTGACTACATATGGATTAACACTCAAACAAGCAAGTTTATTTATTTATTTATTTATTTATTTACATACTGTCTTTCTCCCATGGCAGTATTCAAGGCAGCTATTCAAATATACAGTGCAGAAAACATAATTTAAGAATCACTGCTCTATACTGAATAAGACTTAGCAAAACTTAAATTTAAAAAGCCACCCCTCTTAACTGATGCAAAAGCATATACATCATAACTGCTACTGTCCTATTAGCTATTACTACTGCTTGAAATTAGTTGACATTATTTGGATATCTTTGATATTTAAGATTTTATACAATACCTCTGTCCATCAACTGTACACACAGACACTGCCCACAAGTCAGGACTGAACTTAGCCAGTTGTGGAATATAGTCAGCAACCTATTCAAAACAAGAGCAATAAATTACTATTGAACTTAACTACAAAATAGTCAGTGCTGTAGTATTAATATAACTATTAAAAACTCACTAGAAAGAAAAAGGACAAAAATTAAGTTACGTGTACAGTAAACACTTTAGCCTCCATATAAATTGAGAACTCTTTCATCTGTGATTAACAATTTCATTGGGCAATGTCAGTAGTAGATCCTCCCTCAAACATAGAAGACAAGTTTTTTTCCAAGTGTCTTTCCACTTGAAAAAATTTACTTCTGCAAGCGTTCCACTTGCAGAAGTGGACTTGAAAGGTTATGCCTCCCAAGATGAAATAGAAAAGAACCCTTAAATCCTAAGGAAGAAGAAAGAACGAAAGAAGAAATGAAACTAAAGTTAAAAACATTAAAAACAAACCCTCAGTTCAACACTCTCATGAGAAAGAAAGGCAATGTTGTCAGACAATGTTCCTGCAGAAATGACTGAAAAGGATCTGGGCTGAGGACCTGCCAACTGCATAAAGA
>NC_056522.1:196085742-196092885 GCF_019175285.1 Sceloporus undulatus | reverse complement strand
TGTTTGAAGCTAACTCTTATAACCCACCTTTATCTGAAGAGAATGATGAGTTTTAAGTAAATGAACCAGTATCGGCAAGGCCCCTTCATCCACAACATTCTCTTGACTGATTGGGTTGCTTATATTGGCTTCACCTGTCAAGTGCAAAAATAATGCAGAGAAACCCACAGAAGGAATACAAACAAATAAAAGGACGGTGGGGGGGAATTTAAGGCTAGCACAAGAAAATACATAACTGTTAATAACTGTGTGTTATTTGTTTTTAAACAAGTGTATCATTCCAACCATTAATTTTGATAAAGAAGGGTAATAATAAAATTGGTTTATGGACTTTGAGCCTAGAAACTAAATGTGTTTCATTTTCCAGCTAATAGCAACTACACTGCTGCACACACAAGTCCCATTCATCTGAATGGGACGCGATGCCCTTGTGCCCCGCTCACTCCTGCGTGGCTTTAGCACATATGCTCAAAGCTGCGTATAACGCGGGTGCACTCGAGCATAAACAGAATTCACGTTACACTAAAAAACCCAACTTACCCCTGTCACACAGAAGTCTCTTTGGGGATAAAGTTGAGTATTATCATACACAAAATGCTGCCAATGCCACAGGTTTGCATTGTGCAGCATAGCTAACTTCTGGCTAAAAGCCATGCTCAGCCGGCCTATTTGTAAAGCTGGCAGCTTCCCGGTTTTGAAAAGAGGCTGACTGAGTGTGGATTCTAGCTGGAAGTTAGCTGGGCTGCACTCAGCCAGTGGTATCACTGGCATTTTGTGTATGATAATACCCGACTTTATTCCGAAAGAGACTTCAATGCAACAGGGGTAAGTTGGGTTTTTAGCACTGCAGTAAACTCCTAGGATTTGAAGTTGTAATGGCCTTTTCAGTGTCATGCGGAGAGAGTTCTTTTAGGGTTTTCTTCTCCCTAGCAATTTAAAAATATTATACTATTTAGTTCTTGCTGCTGGTTTGATTATGTGCTGCACTATATTGACCTCTTGCTGCTGGTTTAATCCTGGTAGTAGTAGGTTCTGATTAATGTACAGTAAGTGCTTCTTATGGTATATATACCCACACACACACACACACACACACACACACACACACACACCCAGCCATAGAATTTCAGACCAACTATAACTGTAAGAGATAAGAAACAGACAAAAGAAAGATATCAAGGCTATTTAGAGTATATGGTACAAGCTACAAGTATGTGATTCATGTTTTTAGCATCCTTCAGGTGGCTGCTGGTTAGGTACAAGCTTAAATAAATCAATTTCTATTGTTTAAGAACATAGCTGGGCAGAAACCAGATGACATTTATTGGCAGGTATCTGGCAGGTTAGCAGCAGATTGGAAAAATTTTTGGCTCCTAGTTGTTCTAGAGTAGTAATAACAAAATTATTCTCTTTCCAGATGCAGTGAGACTGCTGAAATAAAGATAGCTTGGGTGCTCAGAAATGGACTTTCTGTGTGGAAAGACTATCACCTCTGATTAGTTCCAATTTGTTATTGTTGTGCCTTCAAGTTCACCCTGATTTATGGTGATTCTGTCACAGGATTTTCTTGGCGAGATTTATTCAGAGTAGGTTTTCCATTGCTTTTCTTTAAAGCTGAGAGAGTGTAAGTTCCCAAGGTTACTCAGTGGGTTTCCCTGGCCAAGAAGAGGTTCAAACTCTGGTCTGCCAGAGGCTTTTCTCAACAATCAAACCACATTATACTGGCTCTTTCTCTCATACTAATCTCTTGATTCCAGCTTCTTTAATTCTAAAGAATTCTAATTCTGTTTGCACAGGGCTCTAGTTGGTGGATCTTGGGGATTCCAGTTTAAAAAAGCAATAGAGCTCATGAACCTGATTTACTATTTCTTATTGCTTTCGGATTAGGAAAGCTTACCCCAAAGTGATATCTCTGGACAAAAATTCTGTCATCCCTAGCCACTAGCCAGGGGACATTTCTGAATCTTAATAAAAAAGCTCAGAAAACAGCACAGTTCAGTAGTTAGTCATCAAAATGGGAGTTTTTTGTTAAGGAAAAGGGACTACTTCTATATCACTCAAACATAGGAGATTATCACACAGGGGTATCCCGCCTTGTCCTGTTCCTGTCCCATTCTTCCCACGCAATCATGGGAAGGACTTTCAGATGACGTTGCACAGATCAAGTCATTAACCCATCTGGGAACAGTGAATGACGGCAATCATGCAAAAAACTTTCAGATGCCATTGAGCAGATACCATCATTAACTCACCATTAACCCGTCATTAAAGTGACATTGGCCGGCATTTTGCATTAATGGAGGTTCATATTATTGCAATGCCACTTTAATGACAGGTTAATGGTATGGCACTATGATTTGAAAGCTTTTCATGCTATCACAGTCATGGATGAATTAATGACGGGATAAGGACAGGAAGCGATCCTGTCCCTATCCTGTCTGTTTGTGATAATCTCCATACTCTTTCAAAGTTATTTTATTATTCTTAGATGAAAATGAAAGAACTGTAGATTACAAACCAACACATATGGTCCCCAAGGCTTTGATGATACTAAGCAGTGTGCCCTCTGCTATCCTTCCACTCCTTAACAACCGGACCAAAGGTGCAATTCCATTTCCTTCACATATTTGATTCTGGTGAAGCTCGCTGTCCTTGCTAAGAGCGATCACGGCTTCACCTCCTTCAGAAACAACCAAAACAAAGCAGGTGTTTAAAAACCTTTGGTCCCTTGATCTGTATGTCTGTGCACACAGTTGCATGCATGCAGGGTTTCTTTTTTGTCTTTAAAAGAAATAAAAGATGACTTACCAACACACTGCATTCTATCAGATGGGGACAAAAGCATATCTATAATAAGGTTGTATCCAATTTGTTCTGCCATGAATTTTTGCTGCTTCAAGGTTTGTCCTGCTAGTGCCCAGAGCGTTGCTGCACCTTGTTCTTTAACTCTCAGGTGAAAAGCCTGGAAATTAAACCAAACCAAAAAAATCCTGAAAATGTTTTAGGGCCGACATAACCAAGCAATAAAAGTGAGGCTACAGTCTTAAGTAGATTCCTAGTGAGTTAGTCTGATTGAACTTGGTAGGATTTTTTATAATAGTTTTCTGTGGGTTTTTTCGGGCTACGTGGCCATGTTCTAGAATATTTTTTCCTGACGTTTCACCAGCATTTGTGGCTGGCATCTTCAGAGCTCTGAAGATGCCAGCCACAGATGCTGGGGAAATGTCAGGAAAAAAATATTCTAGAACATGGCCATGTAGCCTGAAAAAACCCACAAAAAACTATGGATGCCGGCCATGAAAGCCTTCGACTTCACATTGGTAGGATTTCTTTGTTGGCGAACATGGTTAGGATCAGCTTATGATGTTCTCCAGAGATTCCAGATAACACAATATTAAATTATATTAATGTACAACACATCTCAAAGAAGAAAAGCAAAATACTTGCCTTCAGGAGCTTTAAAAGGAATCTTGTCACAGACTTGGCTAGAAATCTCATCTGGATGTAACTGTTCTTTTCACAGAGTGCCTCAATTGCCATTGCTCCTTTCACTTGGACACTGATTTTTCTTCCTCTGAGCAACTCAACTAGAGGACCAATGACATTCGTCTCAGCAATGGCATTTTGCATCTTAAAATTCCCACGGGCAAGTTCTGCAATTGCTGCTGAAGCCACTGCCAGTAGCACATCTATATACAGAAAAAGGAATAAAATAATAAAAACCAGCCACTTTACTGAAATAAAAAACCATAATAATGATGATGGTATGTTTGTTATTTTATATTTATTGGGCAGTTCACAGATTTGTTTTATTAATAACTCCCTGCTGACTTAATTAATGATCCCCCTAATGACAACCTTAAATATAATCTACTATATTCTACTATATCTAAATAATTTTGCAATCATTAATTAACATCTTTGATTTGTCTCAAAAGGAAGGAAGGAAGGAAGGAAGGAAGGAAGGAAGGAAGGAAGGATATTTGAATTATGGCAAAGGTGCCACAATGGCAAATGTGAATATGAAGCAGTTATAAGGTGGTCAGTCTAGCTCACAACCTCATAATTGCTTAACAAGATGACAGGAATTATTTTTAAAAGGCAATTTCTAGAATGCAGACCAAATTGATTTTTATTTCCTATCTACTATTTATTAGATTATGTTGTTACATGCTTTCAAATCGACATTGACTTTTGACGATCAAATCATGGGTGACCAAATCAAACAGCAATATAAATTTAAAAAACAATGTAACCAATACTTTTCCAAACATTTTAGTGAGAAGAGGAATTAATTACTTTTAAAAAGAAATTTCCCAAGCTCTGGATAATCTCTCAGCATTGCAAGATATGTACTGTAGTTTAACTGGTGGGCCAGATATTTTACTGGATAGTAAAATGTCTGGTCATGTAACTAGTTTCATACAGCTGTACAAAATAGATCCTCACAAGTTAAGCAAAACACCTATCCCAACCACTGATTTTAATCAAAATAGTATTAAAACCCAACAGTTGTCATTACCTGAATCTGAATTTAAGAAATTGACAAGTAGTTCAATGCCATTGGTTTCTTTCACTCTCAGTTGGTTCTCGTTGTTGTTAAGGCACAATACTCGGATGCAATTTATTACATTTACTAGTAGATCTTCTAAATCATACTGTAACAGGTTAACAAGTGCAGGAATTGCACCCTGTAGAAAGAAAACACCCAAATGTACAAATAGTGCTGATGAAAACAGCAGCTTCCATTAACTATCAGATAGTTGCCGTAGCTGACCATGGATGGATCCTGAAACAGCATTGTGGGGGTTGGACAGAACAGTTCTTTCTGTGTCAGTGGAATACTTGTGATTCAGTAGAAATTTTGTCTTGCGTGAGGAGAGGATATTTTTTTTGTCAACAACTCCCCAATCCTGCAACACCCCAAAATATACACTTAATAGTTACCCCCTTCTTGGGTAGTGGTGAGTTGGCACTGGAGGTTGCAAAAGAAGAGAGGAATAAATAACTCTTACTGCTTTTTCCACTAGTGGGGGTATTCTCAACCAACTGCACTCAGAAATGCTCTTGCTGGCAGAATAAAAGCTGAAGTCCAAATCTATACATTTGATTCATGGTTGACAAATAAGGAGCCACTCTCAAGAACACATACTCCTCCCTTGCAACACCTCCTCACTTTTTCCTTACCCGGCAGGTAACAGCCACAGTGTGAAGTTTAATCAGGGTTTTCTGATTAAAAATACAAAACTTCAGCTTAAAGTCGTTTTCAGGTACTAGTCGAGAATTCTGACTACAGTTATCCCTCCACATTTGCAGCTTTGGCTTTTGTGGATTTGATTATTTGCAGTTTTGATTAATAAGTTCTCTCTAGGAATCTCTAAGTCCTCCAGCGTAATTCTGCCAGAGGTTGATCATGGAGTTGTGCTGGAGAACCTAAAGGTTCCTAGAGAAAGCACTTCTCTAGGCATTTGTAGGTTTTCCAGCATGATTCGGTGATCAACTTCTGGAAGATGTTGACCACAGAGTTGCACTGGAGGACATGGAGATTCCTAGAGAGGTTGTTGTTGTTGTTATTATTATTATTATTATTATTATTATTATTTGCAGTTTTTCCACATTCTCTCAGCCAGTTCATCATGGCTTCTTTTTGGCTCCTACACTATGTTCCAATACTCATTCATATGGTTATCTACTAACCTTGGATTTAGGCAATAGCCCCAAATGACCATATAAAACTGTACTTGTCACCTCATCTCCACACCCACAAAGGTTTGCATTCCTATGGACATTCTCATACACAGCTATACAGATCTGCCCCTGGGCTTTCCACTTCAACACATGCATCTGAGAAAGTAGGCTCAAGTCTATGAAAACCCTTGCTACCAACTTCTCTCTTCTAGTTAGTCTTAAAGGTGCTGCAAGATCTCGTTGCATGTAATTAAGATTAGTTAGACTGTACTGCTTGACTATGGTTAAAGAGGAGGGAGGAATTCAGAGGAAGAGTGCCAAGAAAAATGCTTCCGTGTAGTTCCCAATTTGTTTATCATGATCAATAGGGAACCAGCCATGTGTCTGTGGTGTGCTCTTGTAGAATGGAAATAAAACTCTCTCACTCTGTAAAAAGTTTCTGGAGGCTTTTTTTCTCAGTTATGAGACTCGACAACTTCACAAGGTAGAAGCACATTTTCTTCTTTTAGGCCATTTTTAAATATGAAGGGAGTTACAGACCCACCTGTTCAGCAACGATGACCTGATTATCATCCAGCTGGGCAATATCATATAAAAGGACAGCACAACGAGACAGCAGTTCAGGCTCATCAGTATCCAACAGCTTAATTAATACGGGAATGCCCCCTGCTTCTACCAAAGCTCTAGCAATCGGGTTATTGATGGAGATGTTACTCAGCACCCCCACAGTGATGCACTCCAGCACAATGTCATTGCTTTTTAACAAGTTGATTAATGAGGGGATCGTACCTGCATGCAGAAGAAAAGAAACAACAATGTAGATGCCAGTTTAACAAGCACAAACATCTTGTTCTTCAAAACAAGTTCACAATATTATTCAGAAATGACAAGCATTTTAAACAAAGTTTTTATTCTTCTTTGATTTCATTTTTTGTTGTTGTTGTTATACTGATTTTAGGTTTCAATGACATTCACTACTTTTAGGTTGAAATCACATCTTGCTGGAAGGCAATTAAGACTTTTTAATGGATTTGTTTATCCACTAAAAAGTCTTAATTGCCTTCCGGCAAGATGTGATTTAAGCCTAAAAGAAGCGCACGTCATTGAAACCTAAAAAACACCATAACAAATAAATAAATAAAACTGGAATAAAATGTTTGTTTGTTTATGACCAATAAAAAGGACAATATATTCAGAAGCTCAAATGACAAGAATATCTAAAACCTGAAATCGTTAACTTAGAATAAAATAACAGACCATAAGGATGTATTTTTCATTTGGTGCAAAGGTGTTCCATGAATACCTCTAGAGCAGGTTTTCCATAAATGGGTGTCACATCTGAATAAAGCCTTTCCCTTTGTGCATTAACATATCCTCCAAAGGCACGCAAACATACCAAGTCTGACAGAGAAATGTGAAAGGGAACAAAAGTGCACCAGCAGTAGATACTTTATG
>NC_056522.1:196073685-196082742 GCF_019175285.1 Sceloporus undulatus | reverse complement strand
AAAAATGAAATTCACTTGCCAGTGCTCTCTTACAGTTGCCTCTATTCCTTCTGCCACCAGAGATTTTTAAAAAAATAAATAATAAATGAAATAAATAACCTGTGTTAACTTGAATGTGAGGTTCTTTCTCTTCTAGGTTCGTACAGCTGTGGCATCTGCTCTGGGATATTTAACATTTAACCGAACGGCATACCGCCATCTATTAGTGCAATGTAGGAATAAGCCCAAGTTGTTCAAGAAACTTATAGGAAACCTTAGCAGAGATGCAAGAATAAATACAGACTTTGTAAAAGAATTTAGGAGACAAAAAAAGATTGGCCTCCCTTCTCTCAGGTAATATTAGAAATTATTTTGTTAGAAATTTTGCTGAATTTGTTGAAGGTCGTGTCTTAGTTGCTTGGACTATTGCAGATTTCTGTTCAACAGTATGGGGCTTCGTGGTAACTTAAGTGAAAATCTAGTTGTTGTTTAAATTCTTTATTAAATTTACAAGAAATTGCAATAGAACATATGCAGATGTCGTGGTATCATCTATCATCTAAAATCTAGTTGTTATATGATATACTGCCCATATATGTGCCTGTTCCATGCATCATATGCCCAGGGACCTTTGTAAATGCTAGGCAAGTAGATGTATCATCAAATTAGTTTAGGGAAGACTTTGCATAGGTTCCCCACATAAACCCTTACTGAGTGTCACAGAAGACAGCTAAAGGTAACCAAAAAGAACAACGCTTGACTCCAAATGTAAGAACTAACAAAACAAAGAAACTCAGAAAGTAACAGTACACATCATCAGACAGTATTTATCAATAAAGAATAAAAATAACTGCTGTATATATTTGACAATAAGGCTATATAGATTTTAAATAATTACATAAGTAATACTTGAGAATCAATATAAATTTCTTTAAGAGAGAAAGGACAATGAAAAGTTAAAAAAAGGTTAACATTAAAGAATTGCTTTTTCAGTATGGCAGCTTGTTTAGAGCCAGTCAATACATAATGTTATGAAAGTTAGTTTTGCCCACTGTCCTTTAGTGAGGACAGTTTACCAGAAAACCTGAATCTAGTCAGATAGAGCAAACCATTACTTTAAAAAAATGATGAGAATACATAGTTCCTGAAGGAGAGACATGTAGTACAACAAGTAAAAAAGGTTTGGAAATGTCCCAGTCATCAAATATATAAAGCAGTAGACAATGATGTTAAGTGAAAGCGAGGAACCATTCAGATAACTGTGAAATATAGCATGTTTAAATGGTAAATTGGACATATATGCTAGATTCCTAGATAGACTACTTCATTACATTGTATAACTAAGGCTGGAAACAGACCGGCCTAAAAAGCCGGCTTTCAGCCAGCTTAGGGATGTGGCATGCAGACGACACATACCTCAAGCCACCTGGAAGCCACCTGGCTGCCCTCACATGGGCTGGCTTCCGGGCGCTCTGGCAGTGCAGCATTTAGATGCCACATGCTGCCGGAGCGCCAGGAAGCCACTCCAGTGCTGCAGCAGGGCCAGAAAACCTGGCTTTTAGCTGTCCAAAATAGAGTGACTCTTTGCCGCTCCTTTTTTGGGCGTCTTCAAGGTGGATTGGGGCTGTGGCATGCGGTTGCCACCCTTTCAGGGCCATCTGTTTCGGCTCTAAATAACTTATCCTAGCTCACCTTAAGAACCAGCCACTGAATTGTGCAAAGATGGCCCATTCAGTTTCTCATTGTGATATAAGGAGGAGGCTGTTTCCACCCCCATCTTGCCAGCGATCAAGGATGCAACAAGAACTTGCCACAGGGTCCTGCTTCTGATTGTTATTTGTTGGTAGAAACATCATTGTCCTTGGAATTCTCCTGATTGGAAGCTGAATGGACCTCCTTCACCCAATCCAGCAGCTGGTTCTTAAGGTGGATTGGGGTGGGGTGGCATTCAAGTGGGTTAACTGTAAGTCTTACTGAAGGCAGATCAGTTGTGGATTTGCAACTAGGTTAAGTATCTGCAAATGCTGTACTGAATACCAGCCACAGTTGTTACAAAACCATACAATTACTGTTTTCTTCAACTTCATACACTTCAGAGCATTGTGTCTTTAGGACCAAAGCCTAACTTGTTCAAATTTCTTCTTTTCAGTTTGGAGATAAATGGAGGCCCACCTGCAGTTCCCATACACACAAGAGGTAATTTATATCTAGCACAACTCCTACTGGCTTTGCATTTTATTATCGGTTCTGTCCTTGTAGTTACTTAGCTGCATTAGCTCATTAAGCCCTCTACAGATATGTATATATAGCAGTGTACTACTCACATGTATCCAGCAGGTGCTTACTATCAGATCAAATAGAACAAGCAACCAATCATGTGAGGGTCCCCGGGTACACTGGTGAAAATCTAGAGAAATGGGTACCCATTCTGTTAGCATTAACTTTTGTTCTGAAGGTCCACCTTTGGGAAGCTGCCTTTAGAAGGGGAGCATTGCACATTTCCAACTGATTGTGAAGCATGTGCACAGCTCCGCAACCCTGTAGAGGCTCCATGTGATGAATGTTGGACCTATGTATCTTCATCACTTTATGTTGTTCTACTGATTTCAGTAGTTTAACTCGACAACATGCAATTTATTAAGAATTTCCAGTCTTACCAAATGGTAGTTTTGGGAACAGTATCTTCAGACTGCATCCAAACTGCTACATTCATTCCCAGCTTTACATTTAAGTCATTTCCCAAATTTACAAATGATAGATTGTGAAACTTGCTCTAGCCTGGAAAACCCCTTGGAAGATATCAGGGAACAGGGGGAGAACACCAATGTTTCCCCCCCCCCCAGGACAAAATTGCAACTTTTAAACTTAAAAATGTTTTTGATGTAATACTTTTATCTTTTAAAACAAGTGAAATGCTCTTTAAGACAATATATTATTCACAAAAACGCCAGGGACTAGGTGGTATGAAGATTTGTATATAAGTCTACAGAATGATATTGTAGGCATATACAGCACTAAATCCAAGATACATTCCTTTACGTAGCAAGTGCTATCACCTAAATTTTGTATTTAATCAAAACATAATTTTGTGGCCTTTTCTTAAAACCCAACATTTTTTATGCCAGAGAACTGTCTTAAATATTCTGCAGATGATGCTTTCAGTGCATAAATGAATAATATTTTACTTTCTAGATAAATCAAGAAGTACTGGTGTCAAGCTTTACAAAGTAAAGTGTCGTCCGAAAGATTCTCTCTTTTTGATGCCCACAACTCACCTAATGGGAAGATTGAAAAGCATGGATAAGCCCCGAGTTCAGACCACTGGGCACTATCCCTTTCCACATGTCACAACATCAGACCTCATTCAAGTTTCAAGACCAAGAATTGTTAATGTTAGTGTGCTCCGGAGAAATTTGCCAGAAAAGAAAACTTGACTACAGTGCCTATACTGCAGTGGCCAAGAGAACAAAGGTTGCTGTGAATACCTTTAGCCTATAGTTGAACTAGAGTAAATATCACTGCTGCGTCCGCAAGAGATTTGCACAAGAATGGAAGAAGAAATGGATTTATTAATAATACCAAAATCTGCCGCAATGGTAGAGAATAAAAGCAGAAGTGATTAAATATACAAAGCAGAAGCGATTAAATATACAAAAGCTATTTACATGCATTGTCAGAGCAGGGACAGTTAAAATGTTTTTTCATAGCAAGGTGCACAGAAACACAGTTATCTTTTAACAGGTTTTTCTCTGCCATCCTATATGCAGTTATTAAGGAAAAAAGATCAAACTGAGGGGCTGTATAGACTGGCCACCTGTACAGGCATCACGCCACCTGCCCAGCCACATGGTAGGCGGCATCACAGCATTTATACACCACACGCCAAAAGGAGCGCTGAAAAGTGCTGCCACGGTGGCAAAATCACCTTTGTGCCAGCTCTAAAAGGACTAGCATTTTGCCATTTCTTTCAGAGCTGGCAAAGCGCCGGATCAGAGCCACAGTGTGTGGTTGCCACAGCCCTGATCCGGTGCTGAAAGAGGCGGTGTGACACCACTTCTTTGGGGCCGTATGTTTAAGCCCTGATTAGTGGCCTAAATATTGCTTATCCCAAGTACAGTAAGCTCGCTGAAGTAAGTGATGATGTATGTGTTGACCTACCATTCTTCAGTTGATTGAATGGGTCTACTCTAGCTAGGACTAGCAACTGGATATAAGCCAGTGTGCCTGACTTCAGAGTAAATTACTAGTAGGTCTGTATCCAAACCAGATGGACACTTCTCCCTGAAGCTTTGGGATGAGTTATAATTCTTGGGATGGCAGGTGGTGCAATCCATCCCATTTGGGTTTATCTCCACATGCCAAACCAATCACGCAAAGTTCTTTTTCTGTTATAATAGTTAAGACTCCCCCCTTCTCCATCAGTTTTTTATTATCCTGCCCAAAGACAACCACAAGTCAGAGATAAAGATGTAGGAATATTAGGCAGGCCTAGATAACAATAGTGACAGAGAAGGGGTGGAGTCTCAGTGCTTGCAACAGAAAAGGAACTGACTCCTGCCTGACTGGGTTGACACATAGAATGAACCTTGGTGAGTACAACTTTTTATTTCCACGCTTAAACCACAGCTGCCCCAGGAGTAAACACTGTAACTGCTTCTGTATTAATTACATTACCTCTAAACATGATCAAAATAGCCAGTGCAGGAGAATAATCAAACCAGTCTTGTACTCTTTTAAACTGTAATTTATTTACAAGATTGTGAACAAACATCAGATTTGTTAAATTTCAGTTAATACAGTATTCTGTTAACTTTCCCCATAACACAGATGTAAAGACTTGTGACACTATCTTGGCAAAGTTAAGCACTTTGAAGTCTGATTAATTTTAGTGGGAGAGAAGCAAGAATATTCTTAACCTGTGAAAAGAACTGAACTAAAAAGAGTCAGATAATGCTGGATTATGTCCCAGATGACAATCCCAACTTTTACCCAATTTAATGAAGTTAGTTCAGAGGCCTTACTTCAAATGATCACATACAAATATATTTTGAGTCTTCTTGTAGAGGCACCAGAATCAATCTGGGAACAGAAATGGGTCCTCGCCATAAAAATATATTTTCACACTAATCTGGAGCCCTCCCTGCAGGGCTGTTCCATGTCTCATGGAGAAGGACAGGAACAAAGAAGTTTCTATGTTCCTGCAGTAAGAAGTGAAATGATTACAGAAGTGCTGTAGGACTCTGGAGGACCTCAGCATTGATGTAATTCAGAAGCTGTATAGTAAGTCTGGGGTGGTGCCTAGTGTAGCATGCAGACCTACATGTGGTGCCTAGTGTAGGTCTGCATGCGGAACCACTACACCTCACAGAGCCATACAAGACTGTAGCCTATATCCTCAAATGAACTTACAAAGTAGGCATCACATTACAATGTATTTCACATTTTCCAACATTCTGGAAACAGGAATGGAACATGATTTTTTATCCTAATTAGATTCCCCTATGTTAGTATAGCCAACATGGTGTGGTGGTTTATTAGAATTGTGTAACCAGAGTTTGAATCCCTACTTGGCCATGGAAACCTACTGGCTGTCCTTAGGCAAGTCACACTCTCTCAGTCTCAGAGGGAGGCACTGGCAAAAGTCCCTCTGAATAAATCTTGCCATGAAAACCCTGATGACTTGAAGGCACACAACAACGATAATCTTAGTATATAAAGTAGTTATTAAATTACAGCCAAGGAGAATTTAAATATGTGGCCAATTATATTAACTAAAGAAAGGTTAAAGTATGCTTAAGATAAATCACTATACAGCACTCCTGCACCAACCGCAGACTTGTCATCCATTGATCTGAGCTTCTGTGGATGGCAAGCCCCAGCTTTTTCAATTGGCGTGCATGTATGTAGCTGTGCATGAGCATGCATGTGCACACATTAAAAAGAATGGGTCCCACAGTTTTTGGTATCTGTGGGGAGGGGAGGTCTGGAACAGATCCGCTGCAGATAGCAAGGGACGACTGTACAATACTGAACAAAATTATGAATTAGCTCAAAAATGATCAATTAACTTTAATATTTAAAACTTTGCATTTCACAAGTTGAATCAAGCAACTGCATTCAAGTGCACAAATGGGGCAAGGGACTTACCCCAAGTACTGCTCTTATACATCGTTTCCTTGGAAAAAGCCAGACTTGTTATTCATTTAATCAAAGTACTGCATACACACATTAACAAAACAGGATAAAACATTTAGAAGTGACTTCCTTATTTATAGTTATTAGAAATGTTTGTGCTGTTTGAGTTTTTCACTGTCAGATCCAAAAAAGGCCTCTAGGACAGCACGAAATACCCCAACAATTACACAGTGCATTTGAGAAGTTGCAAGACTGAAGGCAACTGGTAGGAAGTTTGATGGTGAAAGCTTTCACTTTTCACAAATATTTCAGAATACTGGGAGATCTAGTGCTGGCACTCTGATGGATGCTTCTTTGACTTGATCTGAGATGTCAGTTCCCAGAGGCGCTCTAAGAAGTGCCAGTAAAATATATATATATATATTTTAATGTACAAGCCTTTATAGTTACATTATACTGTAAGTGACAGGACACGCACATCAATAGCTGACATTATCAGCGCATATATGTTGGTTTCTGCAAGTTCTGCATAAGCAATGAAAACTACTATGTAATTACCCAGTATCTCTTATCATTCTTTAATCCAGTAAGAATTTAGCTAGCATATTCAATGCTAGAAAGCTAGATTTTAGTATCATCATACTATACCCCTAATTTCAAGAAGAACTATTTTGATTTTCTTATTCTGTAGTAAGTATTGCCTTTTTCTGTGCATGGAATTTAAACTACTATTTTTAAGTCTCTTAATGCTTTGCCTCGGAGTCTTTGCCACAGTAATTATGGCATCTGTGTATAGCAATGTGAATTGGTTTATTTTTCAAAAAAAGAAATAACATGTGTTTCAAAGTATTTCTTCTTTTTGGTCCTGGTTCCATTACTTCCAAGACTAATTTCCCATTTCAAAGTTTTCAACAGGTCATTCTTTTTTCTTGGTGCCTGATTATCCCATGAGAAGGGAATGTTTCCACCAAAGAGGTTTATAAGGCTCTGAACAACAACATAGACAGAATAAATTAGTTAGCATGTTTCCCCTGGCACATTCAACCATGTGGAAAATGGTCAGTCGATATTACAGCCGGTAATACATTTTCATGGTCTATGCCTTCATACAGTTATTTGTCTAAGAAGGAATCCAAAGAGAGAGAGGGAGAGAGAGAGGCAAATTCTTTGGTTGCTTAGTGGGAAAGGGTCTCTCCTGCCCCTCAAGGGATTGCAAACTAGTCATTCACTTATATATTTAAATTGCTAATAACACATGAGTAAAATTCCTGTAGATTTAGGCATTCACATGTGTTTAAAAGACTAGTAATACATGACAAGAATCCTGTGGCATTAGTTTTGAAATTAGAGAATGTTCCCACGATCATCTTCTCAGTTTTAATTAAATTCTTATTTTTTTTCTTAAATTGGCAACACGTAATCCCTAGTTTGTTTTAAAACAGAGAACTTCATTTATTCAACCAGCTGTTGAAAAATAGTGCATTGTTCTGCTGTAGCGCTAACACTTCTTTCTTCACTTTAATTTTTACAGTTAATATAGAAAAGAGTAGGGATTCATCAAGTCTGGATTTCATATTCTTGCCCCAAAGTTCATAAAAAGGCATGTGAAATAATGGGAATCACTCGCATCTTATTATAAACAGAAGTGTAAGTTAGGCCCCCCTCAATGTTGAGTTACTGAGAAGTGGAAGATAATAAATATGTAGTCGCTTCCTGCCAGTCAGAAGTGATGCAGTTCTTGTGGGGAAACTGCCATATTGTAATGATCCCAGAGCCCTGAGTCACTCAGTTTGCAAGCCCACTAAAGCTCATGGGCTGTCGAAATGAAGTCACAGCTTTATCAAAACAGTTCAAGCATATTTTTCCTGAATTGGCTTAAATGAAAAATTCAGTTGGCCATCTTCAGTTTTGAATCAGAATCCATAAACCCAGTCACAGCAAACAACTGCCTATTTGGGAGTCAAAAAGTCAGATACAAGGCTAAGAGCCCAGGAAAAGACATTGGCATACAGTCGCCTCTTCTTATCCATGGATTCAAGCATCCATGGCTTGAAAATATTTTTAAAAGGTATGAATTCCAAACAGAAAACCTTGATTTTCCATTTTATATAAGTACACCATTTTGTTCTGCCATATATATATATATATATATATATATAGGTACTTGAGCATCCACAGATTTTGTTATCATGTGGGATCCTGGAACCAAAGCCCAACGGATAACAAGGTCCCACTGTACTACCAATATAAATTCTATTGAGTCTATATTTCCCCCCAAGCTTAGAATTGTAACTATTTTTTTAAAAGCAGATGACAAGGTACAGCTGGGAAGATGGGGGGGAGAGAGACAGAAAAGTCTATACAGAAGAATTCTCCATTTTCTCTTTAGATTGTGATTAAAACACACACACATTACAAGTGTCCAGTGACATGTTATCACCAATTGTGAACAGTCCTGCATTTCCCAGATTTTGTATGGAGGGGTGGAAGCTCATCCCAAATCCCAGATGTATACGGGGGTTATAGAAAGGGGAGGGGGAAGTAAGAGAAAGGGGGAGGAATCCTCTTGCATGACACTACATGGAGACAACAGCTGATAAAACTGAGGACAACATTGATAAAAGTATTTTTTACAACTTACTTTGGTTCATATCTTACGCCTTCTGTGTTATATAAAATACCCAATCTTGCAGAAAGCCTTTCAATGCCATTCCTAAAGAAAGAACATTTAAGTAAAATATCTACAATGAACTATTTCATTTCTTTCTCACATTACTCTGAGCCTTGTACAGATATAACTTGGAGAGAACTTTTAGCCAAGCTTGCTGAGAGTCTCTTGAAGTTTTGCTCAAGAGATTCTTCTTACTTGTTCATGAACCTTCAACTGGAAATAGTGCATACTGCATGTGAAATGACCCTTCATTTTTCACTGAAAAGCAATAG
>NC_056522.1:196071575-196073585 GCF_019175285.1 Sceloporus undulatus | reverse complement strand
TTTTTAGACTCCACTGATAACAAGTAATTCTCTCAACATTATTCCCCCTCCCCCACCAAAGCAAAAAATATCAACTCTGCTCTAATGCCATCTGTTACTAATCTTGAACTACAATGAATTTAGTAATCACGCCTAAATTGGGAGAAGAAGGGCTAAGGTGGGTATGATTTAACAAGTAAAGCCAGCATGGCATAGTGGTTTAAGTGTTGGAGTAGAACACTGGGAGACCAGGGTTCAAATCCCCACTCAGCCATGGAAACCTACTGGGTCACTTTGAGCAAGTCACACTCTCTCAGCCTCAGTGGAAGGCAAAGGCAACTCTCCTCGAACAAATTCTCTAGAAAATCCCAGGATAGAGTCACTATAAGTCAGAAATAGCTTGAAGGCCCACAACAACAACACCAAAGTCTAAATTAATTGTGTTAACAAGTATGCATATTGTCTAAATAAGCACTAACGTCTAAATAAGTATGCATATTGTCAAGTGGCAGTAAACCTCAATACCATACTAAAATAAATAAGATTTAAAAAAACCAAACATACATAAAAATGAAAAGATAAATCACATCCTCTGGGAGCTTCTTCTTTCTGATCAAGGCAGAATGGCTTGCACTAAAGCAGAGATGAGCACTGCAGTGCCATCTACAGTTTGAAATTACATTACACTTGTTGCCTGTGCCTTAAATCTGTTGGAAGCTTAATAAGGGTATTATCTATACTAGGCATAATCTCACATTCATATAACATATATCACAAAATAAGAAGCATGTTCTTCAGTTCTCCAGATCTCTTCATCAGATTAGCATTTACAAGAAGAGAGGGGTCCGTGTAGTCTGCATTTAATCAAAGCCTGAATATGAGGGGAGGCAAAACACTAGCAAAAGTAACAGCTCTAACACCACTGCGATTGGTTTTGATGGGTCATTAGGGCTACCTACCTGATGCTTTTTGTATGGCTTGCACTTTGTTTTACTTGTAGATACAGAATTGTAGCTGTTCAAGATCAGGACCCTAACTTTCAGGAAAGATTGTGCACCACCAGAAGACAAAAATTCATTTTCTGAAAGTACTTTCAATCCAGCACCTTTGAAAAACTCATCTTGTTCTATTGACCTTTTTATTTTAATCTGACGCAAATTTGAAAATTAATCTCTAGCTTTGTTAATTTAACAGCCGACTAGTTTCTCTTAACTTCAGTTTCCCAATGAACTTGTGCATTTTGCTAAAGGGTAGAGACTCACAACTAGGTAACAGATGGAATACACATGAATGAACACACACACACAAAATAAATAAACCTTTGCTTGTTTCTTTGTCATAGGTCCAAAACACACTGCAGATCCAGTTTGAGAGTGCTTTAACTGCCCTGACACAGTGCTAGGGGATCCCGGGAATTGTAGTTTATTGTGGCACCAGACCTCTCTGACAGAGAAGGCTAAATGTTGCCCAAAACTACAGTTCCCAGAACTGTATTACATTGAACCAGGGCAGCTAAAGTGTAAATCCTAGGTGTAAACTGAAATCTGAATGGCCTAATCTTGCTCATTGGCTGTCTGGTCGTACATTCCATCTTTAGAAACTAATTAAATGCGGACTCCATGACTGTTTCAAAAAAGAGTGAGCTAATATCTTGTTAAACTGAATTACTAACATGACTTACCTATATCATAGTTATTGGGGAAATTAATTAATAATAAATAGCTCATTGTTTCTAATTAGTAACCATCCTCAGATTCAGTGGATCCCAAATGTATTAGTGTTCCTGGAGCATCAGCTGGATCTGCAGAAACTGAACCATAAATGGTGAACCTGAGGCTCTGGGGCTCACCCCTAAGGTCTCAAAGAAGACCTTCTGAGATCTCCATGAGGGCTATGCCATTACCATCTTCACCATGATACCATCAAACTCCATTTGATAGTTTCTCAGGAGTTATTCAGATGTTGTTTTTTAGTGGAACTATCCCAATAATCTCATGCATTCCAGTTTTGTTGTTCATACTATATTTTTTT
>NC_056522.1:196049516-196071550 GCF_019175285.1 Sceloporus undulatus | reverse complement strand
TTTTAGCGGAAACTCTGCCATTCTCCGTCCATTCTCTGTGAGTCTGTTTCTCACATGTGTAAACATTGAATAAAAATGGCGGTCATTATGCAAGATTGTATTCGAAAAAACATGTCAAAGCATATGCGAATTTTACTCCAGTTATTCACATCAGTTATTCACACAGTGGAACATGCGATCCTTTAGGAAAATGTGGGGGGGAAAACCACATATAGATTATCCTGGGGTTAAGCGTAGGTAGGGTTTTGGCAGCTGTGCGCCCCAAAACTAATCAGATGCATTTGACATGCATGTGACGACAAAGATTACAGCCACATTCTACCAGGGGATTATGGATTATTTTCACTGTCGACTAACCCTCAGTTTCGTTCTAGTGCCCCCTGCCCATTCCGAAAATTGGAGAGCCTCTCATCAAGCTAGTTCACTGCCAGTTAAAAGCTTTTCAGCTTTAAACTATTGCTAGTATTTGGGGATCCCCCGACTTTGCCTGGGAATCGTTCTTTGCTGAAATGTGGACCCTCAAATAAGATCTCTGGCACACTGGTTCACTGAAAGGGCGACGGGGGGCAAAGGCACTGTTATCTGATGCAAGTGTAGGGAACCACTGTCATCCAGGCCCGTTCTTTCTTGACAGTTGGCAACGTTAGAGTCTAAAACTGTACTGTTTTCCTTAATTCAGACCTTCCTTGGTGCTGGCTTTTTTGTGTCTGGGGGTGGTAGCTGGGTTTGTATCCTCCTTGTTCTTTCATCCAAATGAGATCTCCTGCTATAGTATCTCTCTTAATCAGGCCAAGGAATAAGAATATGTGCACTGGGCTGCATCCACACTGCAGAAAAAATCCAGTTGAACTGCACCACTGCCATTGCTCCATGCTACAGAATTCTGAGATTTGTAGTTTTGTGAGATATTACAGACTGTATAACTTATCTGTCAGTGAGCTTTGGTGCTCCACCAAACTAAAAATCCATAATTCATAGCACTGAGGCTATGCCAGTTAAAGCAATGTCAAACTGGGAATAATGTGAAGTGTGCGCATGCAGCCTAACAAAAAGCAACTGCTTTTGGGGACAGTGTTGAAGGGGGGATTCTTTTGTTTTTGTGCATATGACGTTGTATATTTTTTAAATGACCATTGAACATATATTGTTGTCATCTCTTTTAAATGGCGCCTGAATTTCACAGCACATCATTTTAAAATCCAGCGCCAGCATTTTTTTTCTTTTCTTTCTCTTCTATGGTCCTTCTCTCTCCTCTCTCTCTAATATCTATCCTTTATTATGAAAAGAACCGGGTGTGAATCACATTTATTTGTCTTATCTATTTGTTTTATGAATCATTTCCAATATTGGCCTCTTCTATAACTCTGAATGGGGACAATTTCCCCATGGTCTGGTCTTTTCTTTTTTATTAGATTATAAGAACGCGAAACAGGTGGGCTTTTTCCTCCCTGCCCAAGTCAGAGAACAAATGTTGTGCGTGGGTTTTCTCTTGCCATTTCCTAAAAAGGCTGGTTGTTAAAAGCTGTCTTTAATGATACACAATGAACGCAGCTAGCTTCTCACGGACAGGCAATGTACTGTTCTCTAACTGAAGCAGTAAATCTCCCCCCCGCCCCCCACACACCACACACATATCCCAGAACCCAGCATTTGACTAGGCTCGGAGATTAAGGGCTTGAATCCTCACCTCTGCCACTCCCTGGGTGTCATTGGGCAGATCACCTCTCTAAGCCTCAGAGGAAGGCCATGACAAGCCCCCCTCCTTTGAACAATCTTGCCAAGAAAACCCTTGGGATTAGTGTGTGCGTATGGCTGCCCATGTTCATCACGTTGGGACATTGGTTTTGAAGTTACATTCTCCACGAAAGAACATCAACACCACATTTTCCCCTGGGCAGAAGATTGAATGCAGGTGACACTGACAGGGCACTTTCCTATGGCTGTTAAATCGTCCTCTTATATGGGACGTACATCTCAGGACAAAAGTATACATATCTATAGAACCCCTTGCAAACATGAAATTGTGGATTATGGGAGGTCCCATCTCCCCAAAACGTAACTATCTCTGATCAGTTAGCACTTTTCACCACACCCTCCAATCTTTCCTGTATTTTATTCTTTTTTACTTCTGGCCCTTTTAAAAATAATGACCGACATCCCATGGTATGTGACGCTATTAAAAGCAATAAATACAATGAACAATTGTTTGAAGCAGTACAACGCAGTACGTCTAATAAACCGTGAGCCGGCAAGAACAACATGCACAACAACAGAAACTCCCATCATACATATCTGACTTCTCTTGGTTGCCTGGCTAAACAGGCAGCCTGATGCTGAAATGCCAGTTAAGTTAAAGATGCAAACCGGATTGGTTTGCCATAGGCGGTTATACGTACCAAATAAATATTATATTATTATTTATTATTATTATTATTATTATTATTATTATTATTCTATTATTATGGTGACAGGGCATACCTTTGAAAAAACATCTTGAGACCTGGTTGTGCTGCTAGCAAGAGAAATCTCATATTCTTGCCTGATGCACTTCTACTAGTAGTGAGACAATGGGTTGAGGCATCTAAGCACAGGGCAAGCTCATACATACCATTATTATTTATTATTATTATTTTATTATTACTATTTTATTATTATACAGGGAGCGGAACTTTACCGAGGACCTGTGCTCCAGGTTATTTTAAAAAGCTTTGTAGTCAGCATGGTGTTTGTCGTTCAAGTTGTAGCAGATCTGGATAACAGGGTAAGTTCCCTACTTGGCCATCGGAAAACACACCTGGTTAATGTAAGCAAGTTACACATTTCTCAGCCAACAGAAAAACCTGTGATAGGTCACCTTTACAGAACCATGATGGCTTCTATATCGTTGTGCCCATACCATAGTTGCTGGCCATGGGGAACGGAACGAAAACCTGTGAGGAAAGCACTTTCAAGTTGGAATCCAGAGGGAGATTGGGGAAAGCTAAGTAGGCCACCACTGTTATTCGGGAAGAGCCATTTACCCCAATGCTTTTGGATGGCACCGCAGTTACAAAAAGACATTGCCACGTAGCATCTCGAGCTTGGGTTGGCACTGTGTTGGAGAAACACAAAAACCCCACCCCCCCACCAGCCTTGCATTGTGGTTCTTTTGTTGGTTTTGCCTTCTCTTGAGATATTGAATAACCAAAACGAGCGACGTTTGCTTTGCGACTTTCACCACAGCAGGTCTCACTTTAAACCTTCACCAATACTTTGCTGAGGAGAAAGAAAATTTAACTTTTATGTTGTAATTCCCCACCAAATGAAACTGTTACCCTCCGGGCTTCTAGCTTCAAAAATTTCCCAAAAGGGTGGGTGATTCTGCAATTGTTCACCTCCCGAATTCCATTTTTAAAGATTACTACCATAAGGTTGACAGGGCAGAAACTAGTCCATGTTCTGAACTGTCAGGAGGCAAACCTGAGTATGAACACTAACACCTTATGATGTTATGGAGTGGGGAGGAGCAATGTGATATTAAAAGGACAGTCGCTAGTACTATCCTTAAGTGGCTCTACAGACTCGCAGCCATCCCTTTTCCACACTGGATAGGGCCATGGCAACCGCATGCAAAACTATCCTTGGGTTATTTTTTCCGCTGGGATTGCCTTCGCCATCCTCCTGCGGCTGATGAGATTGTGACCTGGCCTCAAGGCCACCCAGTGGGTTTCCATGGCTGAGCGGGAGTCAAAACCTGGCTCCCAGTGCCTTCATCCTACACTCAAACCAGTATAAATTATATATAGGTGCAATTTCGAGGTTTACTGTGTCAGTTTGCTTAATTTTGTGCCAGTGCCAATTAAATTCTAAAGGTTACCATTCTCGAGGGTGAGATATGCTGTAGGTACCCTAGACATGGAGTAAGTAACATGCAAACCTCAAGCCCACATCTAACCTCCAAAGGCTTATTTTGCAACCCAAAACCCCAAGCCCTCTTTTTTCAATGCCAATGCAAGAGGCGGTGCCAAAAGGAGTCCCATTTTTGCTGCTGGAAGCCTCTCGGAAGTGGCATTTACCTGTTATCTTCCCACCCCACCTTCAGACAACCAAATTGGCAGAGTACATTTCATTGGCGGTCATGTGGTAGTGGAAAAATTTTCTTCTATAGACCAAACTCAAACGCAACAAAGATTGATTGAAGCCTGTTAGGACCCACATCAGTTTTTGTTTGGTTTTGTCGCTTAAGATTTTGTGGGGTTTAATTCTTGGATTAGTATTCTGATTATCTGTACTGTGTAGTGTAGCTGCTGGCTGCTGCCACACACTGCAGAGTTTTGCACTGCTTTAACTGTTATTGGCTCCATCATATGGGATTTGTCGTTGTTGTGGCACCAAGGGCCTTCCACAGAAAAGGCCTACATAGCTCACAACACTCACAATCCTAGAATTCCATAAGCATTGAGAGAAGGCCCGTAGCAGCCTTTTCGGGGCCCTGGGACAGAAAAGTACACATTCCGCGGGCCCCTATATTTTTTAATGTTTCAAACATACTTGTATTGGTTATGTGTGGTTTTACTATAATTGTGCAGTTAATGCTGAAGAGGAAACAGCGATAAACATTATTAGATCATTCAAAAGTTTTTCCAACTAGCCACAAAATGGAATTATACTGCTAATAACACCTATCATAAGTTTCCACGCTTCCTTTTTCTTGAGGCGCATCACCACCGCACTGTGTGGACCGTGGCCAATGGATCTGAGGAGAGAAAGGTGCAACTCTGAACCGCTCTTTCTCCTATCTATACCGCACCCTAATTTTAAAAGTTTATTATAGTACAAAAAACGTGTTCATTTTTTCATTTTCTAGTATTCTCTTGGGGGCTCCTTTTCTGGGGGCCCGGGGCAGTCCTGGTTGCCCAAGCCTAGCTACGGGCCGCTGTTGCCGACGGATGGCCGTCCTATCAGTTACACGCAAGTCAAACTAAATAATTTAATTATGCAGTCGGACCTTTAACCATGGAGGCCACAAATGCAACCCTAAACTATACGTAGGAAAAGACGTCATGATATTTGGGACATACAAATCCTACAAACACCTCTCCCCTCCCAGCTAGTTATTTTAAAAAATACACAAAAATATATATTGCTTGACTCCCCTTCCAAACCTATGCCCTGAAGCCATAACCAGACATTAAGGAGGAACATGTTTCCCTGCAATTAATTGCATTTTTCTTCTCACAACAGGATGTCCTTCAGATTTAATTGACCTCAAGCCATCAGGACTTTGCAAAATTAAAACCGTGTTACAAACTGATGATCCACTCACAACTCAGTCAAACCAGAATCTGGAATTACACAAATGCACATCAAGGTACTTGCGTTACCAGCGTACAATCAGTTTATTGATTGAACACAGTCGATACATGGGTGCACAACGTGACTGCCAAGAGGCCAAGAAATGTTATTTATTTATTTACTTACTCTTATCTATTAATATCTACCTTTCTCCTTATACAAGCTTCAAGTTGCTTAGAAACAAAATCAAAACAGGGTGCAGCTAACAAATTATTGGTCAAAAGTTTTTAAAAGGCCACTAACAAAACTTTGGTTAAAACCACAAAGTTAACATCAATTTCAATGACAGTTAGGGACACATAGGCACAATTCTGTTAAACACCCCTTCAGCCACATGAATTATTAAGCAACGGCCTGCATGAAAAAAAGGAAACTCCTCTTAACTAAATACCCTAAAGGCACCAGGTTCCCCCTGTTTCTTTTGAATTAAGTTAAGAACAGCAACGCCCCTACCAAATTTATCTGTTTTGTGTCCCCACTCTGATATATACAAACTATTGTATTTGTCTCCACATCACGTTTTTACTAGCTGCTTTTGACGTTCACTTGCCCTCACTTCATGATAAAGGGCGAAGCAAGCAAAAAGCAACAAAAGTCTATATTTAAACTAAATTGTCTCTACAGGACATTGCTGTGGCAACTAACTTGGATTTTGCTCCGACAAGTTAATCATAAAGGAGCCAGTTTGGCCAGGGGATGGGGATGGAGAGAAGAGATTTTGTTTAGAAATATACATGTATACACAAGCACCACACACATGCGCACCAATTCCATGGTGGAAGTACAGTTCTGCAATAACATTTTACCCCCTCCATGGAGCTATAGTATATACAGTTGATTCGCTCTCCCCAGCCAACTGTGCAGTCTGTAATCTGCAACAAACGTCCTCATAGCCGTTCTCAGAGGAAGAAATACTAACAAGAGTCACACATAGCTCACCAGACTTAGCGCTACGATGAGATTGCTATCAGCAACTACCATCTTATTTTAATATATTTATAGATATATAGAGATATATGTATTCTATTTCCCAGAATGGATCAAGAAGGCTAAATTCGGTTTCTTATCCCATCCCCACAGCCCAACTGTCTCTTTATCTAGTATTATACTGCCACTCAACCTATCAACTGGCTCTAAAACTCTTCGCAAATCTCTTTAGCATTCCTGTTTGCATACCTACGCCTCAATTTTCATTCTCTTGCCTTATTCTTATTATAAAGCTGGGTTTTTTTGGGGGGGGTGGGGGTTAGCGTTAACAATTGTTAAGGTATGTATGCATTAGCCCCATGCGCGCACACATTCACATTCTTTCTCTCAATATTTTTGTTAGCAAATCCATTTCACAGCTCTAGCCTGCCTCCAGTTACATCTGCTTCCCATTCATACTGCATGTGAAATGACCCTTCATTTTTCACTGAAAAGCAATAGTTGGTTGGTAAAGAGTGGCCAGAGGCTGGTCCAGATGTGATCAGGCTGGACCACGATAACTGCATAGCCCACTCCAAAGCGGGTTGGTGCTGTGGTTCCAAACTGGTGATGCCAGGAGCTGGATTACATCCGCTCCTATCACGGTGCTGGAGCAGCATTTCGCTGCTTTGGGGGCATGTCCATCTGAATGTCACACCAACTAGCTGGAAGCCACCTTATTTTGCCCATGTATTTCGGGCCAGAGAGAGGTTTTTCAAATAGCCTGCACCCAAGCCGTGTAGGGCTTTAAAGCCCAGCACTTTGAATTCTGCCCTCAAAAGGATCAGCAGCTGGTAGAGCTATTTCAGTAGGGGGTTTATATGGTCCCTATAACTTGACCAAGTTAGCAACCTGGCCACAGCATTTTGGACTCATTGGCCTGTTACAGACTGCCAAAATAAAGCTGCGTCGGGTCTCTTTAGAGGTATGCTATTTAAATGATGCATGCATCCTAAGAATCCAGAAGCTGCGCCAAAGCTGCACTCCAGTTCACAGATGACAAAGAAAAGTGCAATACCCAGCTACCAGTCATTCCATAATCCCACATGAGAAGCCAGCAAACACAATAACCAATGCCAAAATGGAAAGTCAACAAAATATATAATTTAAGACAAACCAGAGGTTAACAATCCAGATAAATCTATGAACACAAAGATAACTGAAAGGCAAGTAAAGTGAACGATTGCATCAGCTCCCAGCAGCTGCTTGACTGTGAAACACTTAGGCCTGTAACAGTTTTGGAAGATAGCAGTTGGGTGGTACAGTGATGACAACAGATAAATAAATAGTAAAAAATAACAATAGTGAAGAAATGTATTCTTATCTACAGTCTTCTCCACCCTAATGGATACAGTGGATATGCATTGTGATGTGCAGGTGCATTTCCCATGTGCTCTGCATTGTAACTGTGGGTCATAATATAGCAGTGGGACATGTACGTGCAGTGCAGTTGCTGGATGCAGACAATGAAATCTATTTCTAGACACAGGAACTTTGTGGGTTTGGGCAGTATTACTTATGTAAAACAGCAACTACAATGTTTCTTTATGTAACCAGATTCTATGAGGAAGATGCTAATGTCAGATCATCACTTCAAAGGAACAAATTCTGATGCAATGAAAAGAAGGCTCTGGTGTTACCCAGCAGATAGAGAGGGAGGTACAAATTTACCTGAGGTTTTGTTTTCAGGTATGCTTAAGTCACAGAAAGTCTAAGAAGAGAGAAAAAGTAGAGTAATATTATCTGAATTATACAGTGCCCTGGTTCTTGGTGCCACAGTACGTGATGCACTGTTTGAAGTAACAGAAAACAATCCTCATGTCTAAAGTTCCCTATGAAGTCCAGTTTCCTGCTTTTGAAGGTCAATCTCTTTTCAAAGTTAAAAAATCCCTTTGCTATTACATTCCAAAACAACTTCGGAAATTCCTTCCACAGACTTGGAAAGAGTGAAAGAAGCTTGATTAGCCTGACTTGGCCTCTCTTGGCTTACAAAAGGCCTTCTTGTCCTCAGATGTTCTTTGAGAGGTAACAAAACAAAAGCTGCATCTTCCCATACGTTGCAAATGCACACACGCAAAATGAAACAGTTACATGTTCTCCCGAGTTCTCTTGGCATCAAGAAGTTCCAGGATGGGTGCGATAGATTTTACTTTGCTTTTGATAAAGGGGTATACAAGACACCTGGCTTTCTTTTGCTTTATTTACAAACATGCAAACACAGCAGGTGTTATTCTTCCGAAATGGTGTGGAAAGAAGTTGTGCAAGAGGCACAGAGTTCCATGCTCCTGCCAAATCCTGCATGTGTCAGCCCCATGTGAACTAAAGGGATTCAGCCTGAATTCATCCCGGATTACGTATTTTCACTGTGTGAATAGCCCCTGAATGTTGGAAATTAAAGCAACAATCTGAAGCAGTGGGAGTGGGAAGCAATAGTGTTGCTTTCCCTTTTGGTTTTTCCTAGATCTGTGTGTAGATTGCTATGCTTAGGCTTTAATTCTTTCCCTCTTTCTCTGAAGCCACTTTCTGCTACTTCTTCTCCCAGATAAAATGAGACAGACAGCATACTGAATTTCCGTAATGGATGCTTGAGCAGCTACAAACATGGATCTCAGCACTCAGCTTCTGTACTCATATTTATGGATATCAGACAGTCTTCAAATATATTTCCTGAAACAAGAAATGAAGGTGTTTTTTATAGCTTGTTGGAAGTACCCAGAGTAGTTACTCCTGTTTTATAGCCCCAAGAGGAGAGTATTAGTGTGCTGCACTCTGCTATCCATGGGGGAAGAATTCAGAGACACAGTCATATTAGCCTGGAATATCAGTATGCAGTCTGGAATAGTTTGTAGTACTACTGAGACTAACCCTATGCATCTGATGAAGTCAACCAAGGGGCTCGACAGACTGTCCCAAAAGGGTGAGCTGGAGCTGCTCGTTTTTGCTCCTGAGGGACACCGCAGCAGGCAAACTGTGCAGCCTCCCTCTGCACCCAAAAGAATCCACTAAAAGCGGGGTTCTTTTTGGCATGTGCGGTGAATGCCATGAGTGCGCCATTGGCGCACTGTCACGCATCAATGACGCAAGCATGGCACCACGATGTGCGGACGTGCGCTGTGCTTGCATCATCATGGTGGCCCCCATGTGGACGTTCTAAAACTCTAATTTGTGCAGGGCTTTCTTACCCAGTCTCTCAGGTTGTTTCTTTCCACTCTGGAGCAAGGACTAAATAGGGCCTTTGTAGGTCCTATTCAGCCATTCTCTCCTCACTTTTCCAACGTAAGTGTGGAAGTGTGTATGTGTTAATGGTTTTTTCCCACCACAGTTCTTGCTGGACTTCATTATTCTTAATACAGTGGTACCCTGGGTTACGAAATTAATTCGTTCCGCCGCCGCTTTCGTAACCCGAAAAGCATTCGCAAGCCGAAATGCCATAGGCGCTAATGGGGAAAAGCCGCGATTTCGTGCGAAAAAGCGCCGAAAAGCACCAAAAATTTTTTCGTAACCCGAAATAACCTTCGTAACCCGGAACAGTTTTTTTAATGGATTTTTTTCGTAACCCGGAAATTTCGTAAGGCGGCGCATTCGTATCCCGGGGTACCACTGTATTCTTATTTGTGCTCTTTTTTATGCCCCACTCTTCCAAGGTGGCTGAGGGGCATTTGCAACGGGGTGGATTTTCTGGGTAAGAAGGCTCCTTGTGGGATGGAAGACCCCAGGCAATCTGGCTTCAGAATCATGCCATCACCCTACTCAGGGGACCAGCATTGAGACAAAATGGGCTCTGAGCTAAGCTCTTTGTTTGTTGTGAGTACAACAAACAAAGTTATGTTAAGCTCTTTGTGAATTAAGCTCTTTGTTTGTTGTGTGTACTATTGGCAGTGAGCTAGGGAAGGGAGAATCTGCTCCCCAAGCAGGTGTCTTCAATAATCCCCTGCTCATGTTCTACAGGTTGTTTGGGCATTGGCTACAAAAATGACCTTAGCTTTTCAAGTATGCTGTAAAAGTATGCTTCATTCCCAGTTTCCAGTGTGATGTCATAAAGGTCATCAGCACCCAGCTTAGATTTTGCTGTCATGCACCACCTAGGTTTTGAAATTTGGCAAAGAATTGACTGGCATTAAGTGAGTTGGAAGGCAGCAGAGTCCTTTCTTGTCCAGTGCATTCTTTCAAAGACCAGCTCTGACACTAGTGAAGCAGAAGAGGTTCCCCATGGCAGAATCCCACTCCCTGGCATGGGACTAGCTGAGGAGGTTAGTGGGCATGTCTAGCCCTCCACTCCTACATGTGTGATGGCAATCTCATGGAGTCAGGGAGAATAGCTGAACAGACCCAGAATATGCAAAGGGATCTTGTAGCAGATGTGAGACTAACTGAACTAAAGTTGTAGCATCAGTTTTCATAGACTTGGTTTACTTCCTCAGATGCATGGAGTGCCTGGGAAGGACCTTTATAACCAGGCTGTATGAACAGCTAGAAAAATGCAAATCTTGTGGGTATAGTGATGAGGTGACAGGTTCAGTTTGAACCATGATCATTGAGGAACTAAGTTAGGAGGAAAGATGTTGTCTAAGGCCCGGGTGGGTGGGTGATCACATGAATGGTGGAGGGAGTTTGGGTACATGTTGTGTGCAGGCTTGAAACTGGAGTAATAAGTGTAGTGTAATAATAATAAGTGTAATGTGCTAGGAAGCCATTGTGTCTGAATTCCATACCCACAGTGTGTCTGTATTCTCAGTAAAGGTTTAACGTAAAGCCTATTCTTCTTGGATACTTGACACGGAATTGCAAAACAGCCCTGTATTTTTAGGCTGGCTATTCTGGTTGCTTTTTTAAAATGCAACATTAGAAACTACAGTACTGTTATCACTACAGGTCAGTCAGCCTTTTAAGGCCTCATTCCCACTTACAAATAAATCAGTTTGCTATCCAAATTCGTGGATCGATTTGACAGCGGAGCGTGGTTCACACTGCATTTGCCCCAATCGCATTTTCTTGTTGTAAAATAACCCACTTCTCATTCACATTGACCAATGATTTGATTCCAAAGGGACCCTCTTCAATGGACGAACATCTGATCACATCATAAAAAAAACCCTGATTCCGATCTGCATCCCATTCACACTTGTGCTGAATCGATTTATTGCAAAAGATGTGTAAAAAATTAGTGTCAAAAAGAAGTGCATTAAATGGGTCTAGCGCATGCCCCCCCCTCTCCAAACTGTTTAAGCAATTCAGCTCAAGTGTGAACAAGGGTCATTTAAACCACTTCAAACTGGTTTGAAATCTAGTTTAAAACATAGTGGGAATGAGGCCTAAGTAAAGAGAGCCATGAAATCCAGCTTCATGAATGAAGAGCCATGATACACAGCTTAGTTAACCGGTAAGCAACATTTTAGTAGGAAGTAAAAATAATATGCCTGGATCCTTTTTGTCTTTTGATTCTTAGGACATATCTCCACAAATGTGTACCCATCATACTAGATAACAGCCACAAATGTATCATTTGGTACTTGTTGACAGCTCAAGTGTGACAAGCATTAGCTCAGCTTTTATTTCATAAAACTAACTCACTCTAGGCTGGCATTTTTCCTAAAAAGCATTGCAGGGAGCTAAAATTAGATTCCTTTATGGTTCTCCCGGAGGTTAAGGAGGTGGGAGGTGGACTTAAAATGGTTCAGAATACCATTTTGAACAGGAGCTTATGAACAGACATTTTAACATTCTGCTTTCAACTAATGGATGGCATTTCAAAGGTGCTGACAAGTGTGAATTACTCCAAGGTGCTGACTGTGATAGGAGAATACTGTATAGCCAATCTCCTGGAAACGGCATTTTGTCATTCTTCCAAAAGATATATATATATATATATATATATATATATATATATATATATATACATATCCATACAGATATTGGACTTGTAGAGAGCTGTTAAAACCATTACCAAGGTTATCTGGACATAATTCACCTTACTATATTATTAGCAACATTCCCTCTAAGCCTTAGGTATACTTGTATAACACTGTGAAATTATCTTTTGGTGATGTATTTCTGGGTCTCTTTTTACTAAAAGCATTCTGAATGATTTTTGGAATTGTTCCCAACAACGAAATCAGACCATTTTAATTGTAACATATCATTTATATAATTCACTCAGAAACTGTCCCGAGTTTGTTCCCTGTGTGTGCGTCTTAACCAATTTTTATGCTTTGTGGGAGTGATGTACTGGTTTGAGTGTTAGACTAGGGCTGCATCTACACTGCAGAAATAATCCAGGTTAATGCCACTTGAACTGCCCTGGTTCAATGTTATGGAATTCTGTAGTTCATTGTAGCACCAGAGTTCTCTGACGGAGAAGATTAAATGGCTCACAAAACGAGAGATCCCAAAAGTCCATAGCATTGACCCATGGCAGTTAAAGCTGTGTCAACCTGGATTGTTTTTGGAGTGCAAATGCAGCCTAGGAGTCTGCGGCACCAGGACTCAAATCCCTGCTCAGCCATAGGAACCCAGTGGGTAACCTTGCGTCCTCTGTGTCATTAAAGGAAGACAAAGGCAAACCTCCTTTCAAGAAGTCTTGCTTGGAAAACTCAATGAGAGGGTTGCCTGAAGTCACGATTGACGTGAAGGCACACAACATTTAAAAAAAATGATGTCGTATATGTATTTATGTATTTATTTTAAATAACACATTTGGGAAAAATATCTACACATTAAATCCAGAAATTCAGGATGTAATTCATAGGACTGAATAATAATAATAATAATAATAATAATAATAATAATAATAAATAACTTGTTTTATTTATATACCGCTATTCCAAAGATCATAGCGGTGAACAGCAAGTAAGCTAATTAGCAAGTAAGCTAATTTGCCCCCAACAGCCTGGGTACTCATTTTAGCGACCTCCTCGGAAGGATGCAAGCCTGAGTCGAGCTTGGGCCCTTTTGCTGGTCTTGAACTCGCAACCTTGTGGTTTTGAGTGAATGGCTGCAGTACAGGCATTTAACCACTGCACCACCAGGGCTCAAACAAGTTATTTGGAGGAGGGCCTGTGCCGATAATATCTTAAGAAGAGCTTGCAAATAATGATTTACCACCAACAAGTTACTTGTAATGCATTCCTTCCTCCAGTAATTATGATCTAGCCTCCTTTAATTGAAAGTGCAACTCAGAAAGAGATAGCATTGCTCCTTTTGCAATGTGACTGTAACATTAGGTACCTTGAGAGTTACAGGGATTAAATGATGGAGAAGGAATATCACATGGTTCAAGTGCTGCCTTCTGTTCTCTTATCTATGTGGAGCTGACAACCAGATACAGTAGATGGGAAGAGACAGTATTTTCTATCAATGACTGGTTTTGTAACATTCAAAGGTTTTATTTTTTCACAGCAATGGGACCTTGCTATCCACTGGTGTTTGGTTTCAGGATCCCAGTGACTACCAAAATCTGTGGATGTTCAAGTATCATTAAATACAATGACATAGTGAAATTGTATCCCTTGTATAAAATGACAAAATTGAGGTTTCCTTTTTGAAATGTACGTAATTTAAAAAAATATTTGCAAACCGTGGATGGTTGGATCCCAGTAGGCTCAGGCAAAAGCAAACTGGGGCAGCCTCTCCTAGCTTGTGTGTTATTCCTTGTTTAATAACTACTGCCATCTTGAACACACACTGATGTTGCTTGGCCACATGTGTCCCAGTTTTCATCTTTAATATTGGAGTGTATGAGATTATGAAGGATGTCAACCTGATACGCCTGAAAGGTTCCAAGAGTAGCAACACCTTTGTGTGTGTGTGTGTGCTAAATTTTTTTCTTTTGTAGCTAGAGTATGGGCCACAGAAAAGGCATTGGGGCCTCAGGCTGCATTTAGCCCAACTCTGCTGTATACAGATGTAGTGTGGTAAGGAATATTCACAGTATTTACCAAGGCTCTTAGATAGTTTGCAGCCAGTTAACCTAGCAGGGAGGAGGGAAGAGTAGGTGGTAGAACGCTTCCTTGCAGGTTCAGGCAAAAGCAAACTGCTGCAGCCTTTTAGCATGTGTGTTCTTCCTCATTAATACCTTTTGTCATCTTGACCACACTCTGAAGTTGCTTGGTCACATGTGTACTGGTTTTCATTTGTGAAAATTTAGAGGGTATTCTGTTAGCTGAGGAGCCAGCATGGCGTCATCTTCTGTGCATTGGACTACAACTCTGGAGTCTAGGGTTCAAATCCCCATTTAGCCATGGAAATCTACTGGGTGACTTTGGGCAAGGCACACTTTCTCAGCTTCAGAGGAAGGTAAAGGCAAAAGTGTCTCTGAACAAATCTTGCCAAGAAAATCATGTGATAGTGTTGCCTTAGGGTTGCCATAAGCTGGAAATGACTTGAAGGCTGAGAGAAATGGATTTGAATCAAACATAAGATTTAATAAAAGAGTTAGAAACACATGAATAGAATAGAAATTGTGTTAGACTATATAAACTTATGCTATAATTAAATTACATATATATAATATGGAACCACATATATACAGGTATACTATTATAATCAATATATCTATTCTAATAGGATTGAGTAAAGGTCAGCTGAGACCTTTAACTGAAAGGGAATTTTATAAAAATATATAGGTTAGTAAAAGAAAGAGTTTTTAGATAAGCTTTTTATAACACTTATTTATTAAATATATTGTTTTACAAGAATAAAGGGGGGGTTATGTTGTTGATAATAAGATACGCTTATAAAATATGCTGGACTTAGTTATTTTAAATAGTATTTTTTTTGTCTTTATTAAGATTATCAAAATGGCATATATATATATATATAATGAAATAGAGACTTTGCATTATAATATAAAACAGTTAAATTAGAACAAAGAAGCTTCAAAGAAAAAACTTTTTGTCTGCACCTGTAAATCTAGGACAATGTACAAGGGAGAAATAAATAAAGAGATACGGGAGTTTGTATTCGCACTAATTGACCAATAATTTTATAAAAGGGTGAAAGTTCACAAAAGTTTCTAACTGACCATGCGTAATAGGGGGTGATGAATATTAGAACACACCTATGAATCTATAATGGCTAATTTAAATGGTCATGAGACGTATGATGAGATATGTTATGGGTGGAGTTTTTACATACTTGGAAAGGTGGTCTTAAAATTGATCACATGTCTAGATCTAGCCAATAAAAAAATGAGATAAGAAATATTGTAACAGAAAATGTGTTATAAATACTGTGTGAAACCTCAGACTGTGTGCCTCTTGCCTGAGACACCCCTTCTTGCAAGATTGTAACTAATAAATTGGAAATTGCTGCTTCACTTGATTCATTTGATTTGGTACTTTGGTACTTAGAAAAATCTGTATCTCACAAAGGCCCACAACAACAATGAGCACGTTAATACAATTTAATACTTTAAACCCTTAATGTTTTTAACTTTATAAATCATTTATCCTTTTTAATGCATTTAAAAAAAAAATTGTATTGCTTTTAAATATGTCGTTAGCTGCCTTAAGTCCCTATATTGGCAGAAAGGTGGGCATAAATAAATAAAATAAATAATGTTGCTAGATGGTTAGCAAACATAGGGAGAGAAACATGTTCCTTTTTAGAAAAATATATGAAGAGTTGTGATTCTGAAAAACACAATTGTGTCTAGCACATTCCAGCACCTACGTGTCCTGGAAAATAAATGAATCATTGTTGGGGCCCTAAGGAACTATTCTTGATAATATATATTGCCTTTGTCCCATTCTAGGAAAACACTTGTGGTGCATTAAAGAACAAAAGAAACACCAGCTATTCCTTCGATAAGCCTGCTTTTTGAGGGGAGATATCCAGCTAAGAACCACTATATTTCTATGAACAAGACAAATTAATCAGTATTACAGCACAGTTAAGATACCATAATGCTTGCAAGAAGGAATTGGCAGTCACTGTGAAATATGTTGTACCCTGTGAAGAGATGGATGGAAGTTTAATATTCTTCATAGATAGATAGACAGACAGACAATAGGACCATCAATTCATAAAGCCATTAAACAGGGAGAGAAGAGAAAATACAATTTGCAAGTCTGTTGATCTCTTCCCACCACTCCTGCACCAATATTCTTTCCAGGTAATGCTTATTTATCCTCTAACATACTTCTTGTTAAAGCTGGGATTGTACTTGGCAAAGATCTAGGTATCCTTCTTTAGCATCTTGGAAGATGGCCTTGAGAATCAAATTTTAGCACAACTCTGCTGCAGGCCAGTGCAGTAACAATGAAAAGGCATACCGGGAGAAAATGGTAAACCAGTATGGGATATCAATAGAAAATATAATGCGAGACCTAATACAAACACGGCTGATAAAGTGGCACCTAGCTGTGGCTATCTTTGGCTGGATCTGCCAAACCAAAGAAGTGGAGATGTTGAATCTGGATATTTCCAGGCTGATGGTTCTTAGTGCTACCAGTCAGAAGCAACTTTTATGCAGATATTCTGCCCTTTTCTTTTAACATATTTAAAAGGCTGGAAGGAACCATGGCAGTGATGATGATGGCTAACACTCCTATAAAATGTTGTGGATGAAGCAAGGACATAAAAGCTGGCTTCAGAAGCACCTTCTTTGTTCCTGGCCTAGCTTTTGTTGAGCTCTGTTTAATTAGATTGATTTGTATGTTTTAATGGAGAGATTATTAACAAATGCAGAGGATCCAAGGGCTGCTACATCCCCATTTTAGCTGTTTCAAATGCCTACTGACTGCCCGGTGCCATTTCCCCAAACCTGGAAGTTATTTTATAGCTTAAACAGTCTTGGTGCCACTTCCAGATTTCAAATGATGCTCTCTGGGTTCTTTTCCAAATGCATATGCATACGACAGTTGGAGAGAGAGGGGACTGGTTAAATAAAGATTTGCTTGTCCCCATGGAAGCCACACTGAAGCCAAACTCACTTGCACAATTCCCAGCCCTGTTTCATGGCTTCTTCCTTTTCTTCTATTCATGTTGCGTGCCTATTGCCCATTTTCCCAACCTCTCTGCCATCTATATTGCCTTCCCTCCTAGGTATCCAGAGCATACTATAAGGTTCCCAGCTGCTGTTCCCAGCCTGGCTGATTCCAGGGCTAAGTTCCCAGAATGCCATTTTAAGATGAGTGTAGAATGGAAGAACTAATATTGAAAATCATGAATATGTGCAGGAGAATTATGGGCAGAAGCTGAGCTTTTGAGAACAGTTTGCTTTTCCACTCGGGGGGCCTTCAAAATCCAGAAAGACATGTTTCCTACGTCATTCTTTCAGCCAAGAGAAAACTAGTAATGTAAAAAACTGTTCAGCAATAAATATTAATGCTAAGCTATTGTTCCCAGTGCTTCATGATGGCCAAATTTTGGAGAGAGAAAAAAAAGAAAGCACAAGACTAACCCGCAGAAGATCTGAGTTGATTAAAATTATAATTAAGGTTCAGGAATGACACTCTGCTATCACAGACATCTCTGTAGACTATTTAAAGAGAGCATTAAATGAAATCAATCATTTCTATATAATAACTGTATTTACAAGAACACAATGGGAAGGCAAGATTTAACTGGAGGCAGGCTAGAGCTTGAAATGTATTTTCATACAAAAATATTGAGAGAATAAATTGTGAATGTGTGCGCGCATGTGTCTATGCATACATACTTACAATTGTTAAAGCTAACCCCCCACCCCCCAAAAAAAACCCTAGGCTTTATAATAATGAATAAGGCAAAGATAATGAAAATTGAGGCGTAGGTATGCTAAACAGGAATGCTAAAGAAGATTTGCGAATGAGAATTTTAGAGCACAGTTGATATTTGATTGCATTATAATACTAGATAAAGGAGAGTTGGGATGTGGGGATGGGATAGAAACCTAATTTAGACTTCTGTGATCCATTCTGGAAATATATATATATATATATATATATTAAAAATAAGATGGATAGGTTGCTGATAGCAATATCATCTAGCGTCTAGTCTGTTGAGCATTATGTGTGACTCTTGTTGTATTCATCTGAGAAAAGGCAATGAGGAAGTTTGTGCAAATTACAAGACGTTGCACAAGTTGGCTGGGGAGAAGAGATCAAGCTGTATAAACTATAGCTTCTCATGGAGGAGGGTATGTTATTGCAGAACTGTAATTACCCATGGTAATTGTGCGCATGTGTGTGTGCTTGTGTATACATGTATATTCTATCTCTTCTCCCATCCCCATCCCCTGGCCAAACTGGCTCTTTATGTAGACTTCTGTAGCAAAAAGTCAAGTTAGTTGCCAGCAGCATGTCTGTAGAAACAATTTATTTTAAATATATACTTTTTGCTTTTGCTTCGCCCTTTCATGAAGTGAAAGGCAAGTGTACGTCAAAAGCAGCCAGTAAAACTTGATGTGGAGACAAATACAAAATATTTGTATATATCAGAGTGGGACACACAGATAAATTTGGTAGGGCTGACTTTGCTTAACTTTCAAAAACAGTTGGGACCTGGTGCCTTTAGGGTATTTAGGTTAAGAGAGATTCCTTTTTTTCATGCAGGCCTTTGCTTATAATTCATGTGGCTGAAGGGGTTTTTAACAGAATTGTGCTATGTGTCTAACTGTCATTGATATTATTTTAACTTTGTGTTTTTAACCAAAGTTTTGTTTAGTGGCCTTTTAAAAACTTTTGAACAAATAATTTGTTAGCTGCACCCTGTTTTTAATTTGTTTCTAAGCCAGCTTGAATCTTGTATAAGGAGAAAGGTAGATATTAATTATATAAGAAGTAAGTAAATAAATGAATACACTTTCTATGCCTCTTGTCAGTCACGTTGTGCACCCATGTATCGACTGTGTTCAATCAATAAACTGGATTGTACCTGGTAACGCAAGTACCTTGATTGCATTTTTGTAATTCCAGATTCTGGTTTGACTGGGTTGTGAGTGGATCAGAGTTGTAACACGGGTTTTATTTGCAAGTCTGATTGCTGAGTCAATTAAATCTGAAGACATCCTGTTGTGAGAAGAAAAATGCATTAATTGCAGGGAACACATGTTCCTCTTAATGTCTGGTTTGACTTTCAGGCAGTAGGTTTGAAAGGTCAGCAAATATATATTTTTGTGTATTTTTAAAATATACTAGCTGGGATGGGGAGAGGTGTTTGTAGGATTTTTTGTCCCAAATATCCTGACTTCTTTTCCTACGTATATTTTAGGTTGCCATTTGTGCCTCCATGGTTACATGTTCACACTGCATAATTAAATTAATTTAGTTTGACTTTGCTTTAACTGCCATCTCTCAACAGGCCCGTAGCTAGGCTTGGGCAACCAGGGCACTGCCCCGGGCCCCCAGACAAAGGAGCCCCCAAAGAGAATACTAGAAAATGAAAAATGAACCAACGTTTTTGTGACGTATAATAAACCTTTTAAATTAAGGTGCTGTACAGATGAGGAGAAAGGAGCAGTCAGAGGTTGCACCTTTCTCCCTCAGATCATTGCCACTGTGACCACACATCGCGGTGGTGATGCGCTCAGAAAAAGGAGCTGTGAAACTTATGATAAGGTGTTATTACAGTATTATTCATTTTGTTGCTATTTTGAATAAACTTTGAATGAACTAATAATGTTATCGCTTTTCTCTTCATCATTAACTGCCAATGTATAGTAAAACACACACATAACCATACAAGTATGTTTGAACATTAAAAAATATAGGGGCCCTGAATGTACTTTCTGTCCCAGGGCCCCTAAAGGCCTAGCTATGGGCCTGTCTCTCAATGCTATGGAATTCTAGGATTTGTGATTTTGTGAGCTATTTAGCCTTTTCTGTGAGAAGGCCCTGGTGCCACAACAAACTACAAATCCCATATGATGGAGCCATAACAGTTAAAGCGGTGCCAAACTCTGCAGTGTGGCAGCAGCCTACACTACACATTACAATAATCAGAAATATCTGAATCCAAAGATTAAACCCCACAAAATCTTAAGCTACAAAACCAAACCAAAACTGTGTGTCTCTAACATGCTTCAATCATCTTTGTTGCTTTTGAGTTTGGTCTAGAAAGAGGTTTTCCACTACCATGACCCAAAGTGGAATGTAACTACTGCCAATTTGGTTTTCTGAAGGTGGGGTGGGAAGTTAACAGGTAAAATTGCCACTTCTAGAGGCTTCCAGCAGCAGAAATGGACTCCTTTTTGGACACCCCTCTTGCCTTGGCATTGAAGGACAAGAGGGCTGGGGTTTTGGGTTGCAAAATAGCCTTGGAGGTTAGATGTGGGCTTGAGGTTGCATGTTACTTACTCCATGTCATAGGGGTACCTACAGCATATCTCACCCTCTGAGAATGGTACCTTTAGAATTAATTTGCACTGGCACAAAGATTAAGCAAACTGACACATTAAACCTCTGAAATGTGCACCTATTATATATTACGTGGTTTGAGTGTAGGATGAAGGCACTGGGAGGCCAGAGTTTGACTCCCTGCTCAGCCATGGAAACCCACTGGGTGGCCTTGGCCAGGTCACACTCTCTCAGCCTCAGAGGATGGCAAAGGCAAATCCCCTCGGAAAAAATACCCAATGATAGGTTTGCATGCAGTTGCCATGGCCCCGATCCAGTGTGAAAAGGGATGGCTGCGATCTGTAGAGCCCCTTAATGATATTACTAGAGACTGTGCCTTGTAATATCACCAGTGCTCCTCCCCACCCCATGACATCATAAGGTGTTATTGTTCATACTCATGTTTGCCTCTGAAATCTCAGGACATGGACTAGTTCTGCCCTGTCAACCCTATGTGTACTAATCTTTAAAAATGGAATTCTGGAGGTGAACAATTGCAGAATCACCCACCTGTTGTGGTAATTTTGAACTAGAAGCCCTGAGGGTACAGTTTCTTTGGTGGGGAATTACATAAAAGTTAATTTTCTTTCTCCTTCAGCAAAGGTATTGGGTGAGGTTAAAGTGAGACCTGCTGTGGTGAAAGTCTCAAAGCAAACGTCAGCTCAGTTTTGTTATTCAATATCTCAAGAGAAGGCAAAACCACAAAAGAACCACATGCAGCTGGGGTGGGGTTTGTGTTGCTCCAACAGAAGTGCCACCCCAATCTCTAGATGCTACGTGGCAAATGTCTTTTGTAACTGAGGTGCCATCCAAAAGCACTTGGGGCAATGGCTCTTCCCGAAATAAACAGTGTATGCTACTGAGCTTCCCCAATCTCCCTCTGGATTCCAACTTGAAAGTGCCTTTCCTCACAGGTTTCTGTTCCCCATGCCACATTAGGGTATGGGCACACTATATAGAGCCAGCATGGTTCTGTAAGGTGAACCTATCACAGGGTTTTCTGTGGCTGAGAATGTGTAACTTGCTTACATTCAACCAGTGGTTTTCCATGGCCAAGTAGGGAACTGAACCCTGGTCTCCAGAGTCATAGTCTAGCACTTGAACGACAACACCATGCTGACTACAAAGCTTTAAATAACCTGGAGCCCAGGTCTCTGATAAAGTTCCTCTCCCTGTATAATAATAAAATAATAATAATAATAATAATAATAATAATAATAATTGTATGTATGAGCTTGCCCATGTGCTTAGATGCCCACCCCATTGTCTCACTACTAGTAGAAGTGCATCAGGCAAGAATATGAGACTTTCTCTGTGCTAGCACCCCAGGTCTGCAAGATGCTTTTTCAAAAGGTATGCCTGGCACCATTAATAATAATAATAATAATAATAATAATAATAATAATAATAATAATAATA